>NC_027756.1:42181558-42186337 GCF_000695525.1 Brassica oleracea var. oleracea | reverse complement strand
TTCTGTTCAGGCTGTTGAACAGGGAGGACGTGGTTGTACTCATACCATTTATAAAGTGGATTTTTGAGTGGACTACGGTCCCGTGGTTTTTCCTTCTCACATCGAGGAGGTTTTCCACGTAAAAATTGTGTGTCTCATTTACGTTTTTCTGCATATTACATCCCACCATCGTCGAAGTATTTTCTTCACAGGTTCACACAAGGTCAGGGGAACACGACCATTAGTATTTCCGCTGCGCCGTGTGACTTTCCCCAACACAATGAATCTGGAAACGACACAGTGAGAGACTGTGAGGTTGAGCGAGATTGAGCCTGAAGATGTGTTATCGAGCATGTTATTCAAAGTGAAAACGTTGCTACTCTATCGTGGTTATCTGTTTGGGAGTTTCTTGATTGATGAGGAGAATAAGACCGTTGTGGTTTTTGATGATTACAACAGATGTTGCAATACAAATGCATATATCATTGATGGGGAGACTGTTCATTGCAGAAAAGTGGATCTCATCGAATCTCCATACTAAAGGGTTTACAATCTTGTGACCAATTATGTTTAAAGCTTTGTGCACATCTAAGTTTACGGATTAGTGATTAGTCCATTTACATGTTTTTTTTAAACGATATTAAATTACAAGCTATATCTCATCTCTCTTCTAGGAATAGATGATCATATTTTTTGTTATTTAACATCCTCAATCTAGACTTTGACATCTTCATTATATGTTTTTGAATGACTTTATCCTCTTGCTTCTTTTTCGCCCTGGATCTCTTCTCTATTCAATGTGTTTTGTGTTCTTGTTCAGTTCACATTTTCTTTATAACTAAATCAAGAGGATAAAGTCATAGTTGTCAATTAGCATATCTCGCATTTTAATTTCTTAAATGTATTGATTTCGATGTAGAGCTAGAGCAGGCTTCAGTTTTGACATCTGCACATTCCCACTCAGCCAAAAGATGGATGAGAGATGGGCATAAATAACCCCATGAAAATATTCCTGGCAAGCGCACGAAATGCCACGAACTGGCTATGTGTTCAAACTTTTCAGTTTAAAAGTGAATAAAATAAAAGAACAATATTATGTGTTAACTTTGCCTCCATGTTGCTCACGCATCTAAAAATGGTCGACCAAGATTCTCTTGCGTCGTAGACGTGTACATATCACAAGCTCACCACATACACACTCCACGAGCCTCTGAAGTTGATCCCATGGTGAAGAGGAATAATTTTTTGGGGGGAATTAGGGATTTGCAGTCGTTGGAGAAGAAGAGAAGACCGCGATTTTATGTTTTTAATGACAACAAAATGCATAGTTTTACTAACTAACAGGAGTTTAAGAGAAACTAACGGTTGACTTTGTGATGTTTAAAAGAGCCAAGTCAACATAAGTTTGAGATTATTTTGGAAAATATTTGAAAGTTTAGTATTTATTTGGCTTACATAAAAGTTGAGAATTTTTTTGACTTTTTTTGAAAGTTCAGGATTTAAATGGCGTTTTTCCCTGTATTTTTATTAGAGTTATTTATTTAAAAAACATATATGCTCCAACGGTAAAGCTACAAACAAGACGAAATGCACCAAGTCTCAAAGAACAAAATATTCTAGATTTCCCATCTTTTGGTTTTACTTCTTCAAATTTCATTTCTTAGACTTGAAAAAGGTTGAAGAAAATAATCTCAACTAAATATCTTTTTTCACTTAACTATCTTTAAAGTACAACTTTAATATAAACAAGATTATCGCATAGTTGTTTTGAAATGTTCATTGTACTACACACCAAACTCCAACCCAAACACAAAACTATTATAAATAACCCACACGCACACATACAATAAGGAAACCCTTACATCAGTTAATAATATCTCTAAACAATATGAACGACATGATGGGTGGATCTTCTCATGCGGCTCCGGCACCTTCACCGTCGGCGTTTTTCCAACATCGCCGACGTCATCACGGTGGCATGATGCACATGACCTTCTTCTGGGGGAAAAACACGGAGGTTCTATTCGACGGATGGCCAGGGACCAGTCTGACCATGTATTGGGTCTGCCTAGCCTCCATTTTCGTCACTTCCGCATTGTCAGAGTGGATTTCGCGATGCGGGGTCATGAAAGTCGGTCCAGCTAGCTTTGGCGGCGGGCTAGTCCAGACGTTGGTTTACACCGTGAGGGCTTGTTTGTCTTATTTGATCATGCTGGCCGTGATGTCATTCAATGGAGGAGTCTTCTTGGCTGCAATGGCTGGTTTTGGATTAGGGTTTATGATTTTTGGAAGTAGGTCTTTTAAGGACACTGGAAGTAATAACAATCACACCGAAATTCAATCACATTGTTGATTGATTCTTTGTAGGCTTTATTTTTCCCCCGTTTAAATAATAATAACGAAAAAAAATTATTTCAAGATTTTAAGATTTTAGTATTTTTTTGTCTAAGATATAATTGGATTTTGTTTACGGTCATGTTGATTCAATAAATTAAACAAACGCTGGTTCAAGTCCTATTATTTTGTGTATTTATTTATTTTAACTTTGTTACATTTTAGGTTACTAATGTACGTATTCCTGTTTCATGAATTCAGAGGCTGAGGGAGAAGCTTCGATTGGTAAGAACTCAAAATACTCTTCGAATGAATTAATACTGATTAGAAGTTTCGATATTCTTTTTCCGGTTTATTATCGGTAATCTATGATTTTCGTTTGTTGATTTTATCAGTACCGACATATCAAATATATCATGTTCAAAAGAATCAAATACATATTATGTGTTATAAATCAATGGGTAGATATCCATAACCGGCCCGGTCTATAACCAGCCCATACACTTAGAGAGAGACGGCCCAGTCTTAGAGAGAAAGAGGCGGCCGAGAGACTTGGAGAGGAGAGAGAGGCGGCTACAACTTGCTTATTTTCTAATTCGTTTATGTTTATGATTTGTAATCTTTCCTATTATTGTATTTCCATGTATCTCTCTTGTAACTTCAATATAAAGGGAACACTTATTCATTAATAATATACAGAAACTTACAGTTCTAAATCCTTAAGTTTACAACACGTTATCAGCACGATAGCCTCTAACACCCTGAGCCTAAAACCAAATCGCTAAAACCCTAAAACCCTAAATGAAAAGGAATCTACCTCGGAACTTCGAAGAGACCGTTCTCCCAAAACGTGAGGACCCAGAAAACGATCAAGATATCAAATCGAAGCCCTGGCCGAGAAGAATCAGTCAGTGCAAACCGTTTGTCGATCTGACTACCGACGCGCCCTCACGCACAGATACAGTGCACGCCGATTTGCTTTGGAACCCTAATCCGAACCCGACGATACCGACGAACCCTAATCCGTTCGCGACTCCATTCCAGCTCGTGTGCAGCTCGCGTCTCGATCGTGTCTAAGCTCGAGGTTCATTCTTGGTGGTCCGGTTTCTACAAACAACTAAACTAAAGGTATTTCGAATTCTAAGAACATAATGAATCAAATTTGGTTGATTGTAAAGAATGAAACCCTAAAATATAATCTATAAGATGAAAGCCATAGGATAATAGATCAATCCCTAAGCGAGTAAATCGAAGCTCTATAAGTTCGATCCCCAAACCCTAAAAATCGAGATTGATCCATTGATCAATTAAAATCAGAACCTTAAAAGTTTTGAATCTCAAATCAAATCCCTTTGATCTAAGATCAAATTTTCGAAATCCCTAAACCCTAATTCGAAAACTATTGATTAATTAAACTGATTGATTGAGATTGAATTTGATCATCCTGAAATTGAAATTGCTTGTTAATAAAACCAAAACCCTAAAACCCTCATTCTGAAAATCGATTTTGATTGTTTGAAATTGAACATTGATTGGTTGATTTGATCACCTAGAACTATTGTTAGGATTGTTCAAACTCGAATCTGATTATTTGGCTTGTTTAAACTAAAACCCTAATGACCTAGTTTAGATTATTTTAAAATCGAAATCTGAAACTACATATTAGGTTAAACTGTTCTAGACTTGATCATACTCGTGGCCGTGTGGCCTTGTTACATTCATACCATAACTTAATCACATTGATTGATTGTAATTACACTTAGAACTTATTCTAGGAATGGTGTTGAATTGAATCAAATAGCCTTGTGGCTTGATCTTTGCTTGGCTGATAGGTTTGCTTGTTTTGATTGTATCATGAAATGATAAAAACAAACCATGTTAGGATTGCAATTACACGACAAACTAAATGTATAAAAACGAACTAGTTTGCATCCATGGCTTTGCGGCTTGCTCATTGGCCGTGAGACATAGATCTTGGCTGTGAAGGCTTGTTTGATTGTTCGAACATAAAACCCTAATCGTTTAAACATTAAAAACTATTCCTAAAAGACTATGGATAAATATAACTCTGCACTGTTTAAGATTGTTTTTAAAATGAAACTGTGTGGTGAAAGTATTACGGAATAGGATATGCTTGAGAAATGTGATGTTACAACAACAATACCGAGAAAAAGGTTTCAAAACCTATGCTAATCTTATTTCTTGTCTCTTGCTCGCTGAGCAGAACAATGAATTACTAATGAGAAACAGTCAGATGAGACCACTTGGATCAGCTCCACTACCTGATGCACATGCCACAGAGGACAATAAATAGTCCAACCACATCCAAGGAAACGGCCAGCATGGCCGTGGTCGAGACAAATCGAATGGACGTGGCCGCGGTCAAAGATCCTTTGGCCGCGGGCGATGAAATGGTCGAGACCATGGACGGGACAGTGGCTCATTTGGACGAGGCCATGGTCGTGG
>NC_027756.1:42165134-42181528 GCF_000695525.1 Brassica oleracea var. oleracea | reverse complement strand
GAAACGGCCAGCATGGCCGTGGTCGAGACAAATCGAACGGACATGGCCGCGATCAAAGATCCTTTGGCCGCGGGCGAGGAAATGGTCAAGACCATGGACGGGACCGTGGCTCATTTGGATGAGGCCATGGTCGTGGTCGTGGATCTTCTTTCAAACCCCAACACACGACTAAATCAGAGAAATACGTGTGCCATAGATGTGGTATGAACAATCATTGGGCTAAGACTTGTAGGACTCTCAAGCATCTTGTTGACCTCTATCAAGAGAGCTTGAAAGGTTGTATTTTGAATTTTTCAAAACGAGTATAAATTACTAAAACTGTTAAAAGTCTCACATAAAATTTTGTGATCAATGTTTAATTTTTTTCTATAATAAGATACAATGATAATAAAACCATATAAATAAATAATGTTTATGTTAATATATATATATACTTCATATCGTTTAAATTTAATTATATATCTTATACAATAGAAATTTCTCATAACTCTGATTATTTTGATTTATTTATTCTAAAATGATTGCGAATAAACAAGAGCTGTCATTTGATTTATATGTGCAAGTCAATTTATTACATAATAGTAACTGATTTCTTAGTTATTTAATATATAATTATTATTTATTATTTCATAATATGCAGAAAATATAAAATATAAAATAAATAATAAATATAAAATATTTATTCTGCATAAGGCGCAAATCTTAACATAAGTATGTATCTCTATAATAATTTTGAATATTAAACATTTTCTAAATCTCATGCCAAAATAAAAGAAAGAAATGAGAATAAACTCAAAAATCAATATTTATATTGATCAATAACCAAAATGACAGAAAAATGAGAAAAATATCGAAGATAGATAGGATTGACACGTGAATGTAAAATTCTCATAAACATAATTAACTTTTAAATTGTTAAATCATGATATAAAATAGTAGGCATGAGATTCTTCGGCCTAAAATTTAGGCTTTTATGCGATAAATAATTTTTTGATTTAAAATATTTTTAAAAATGTGATCAATTCATTAGTAAACAAATTATGTAATTAACAAAAAACATGTTAAAAAAATTGTTTAAGGGCCAAAAATATTAATTCGATCAATAATATAAATTTTATTTTCCTTACGATATTTCTTAAATAATTTTCATATAAATTTACCATGCGAAAGGCGCAAGTCTTATCCTAGTTCTTACTTATTCTATTATCAATCTTGAATAATCTTCTTTACTAAATAGGATTTCATATTTTCCTTTAAGTTCTACAACATTCTGATCTTTTTATCATTAATTTCCTACAACTTAGAGTACAACGGATATGAGAACCACATTTTCAACATGGAAATTTGTATTATTCAGAAACTTGTTTTCGAAACCACATAAGACTTAAGAAGCATTGTACTAAAGTCATTTGTACAAAAAGAACTTGACAAATAAACTTTCAAATGAACATATAATTTTTATATACTTCAAAGACAGGCGTGAATGGCATCTTACAATGACTTTATTAATGAACATATAATTTTTATATACTAAACCTATATCGTTTTTATTTTGAATTTTTTTTGATATATATAAAAATAAATGCTTCATTGTTTCAACTGTCACACAAGTTGCTACTAACTATGGTAGGATCAATACTACATGTGAGTTGTCTAAGAGTTTGGTATGAATATATAGAGATTTAGTGACCAGGTAGGATAATACCATGAGTCATCTAGGCTTAATACCAATATCCTCAGCTTCGCTCTTGATAGGGCAAGTTTCATGAATATATAAACAAAGAAATTCTTAAAAGAAAAAAAATTCTTTAAAGTAAAAGATCAATTAGATCTACGTAATAGGTGAGCTTGCATGGTCATTATATCCTCCATCTATTACGCAGGCTTATTGAACCTGATAGAAATATAGAACAAAGCATTGTCACATGCCTTAATTTGTTTTCTTACCCAACTGTGGTCAATTAATAATCATTAAGCAGAATATATCTTTCATAAATTATGTATATAATGTTAACTATTTGCTATAGTGGCCTACAGTATAATTGCTCTTTCATTTTTTTACCACTGTGTAAGACTATGATTATCGGTAAAACTCTAAATGGGGTCCTTAAGAATTTTTTTTGTTTTTATTTTCTTTTTGTTTTCTAAAAAAAAATTAAAAATAAAAAAATAAACCAATTGCGGGCCGTCACGTGTCGGTGGAGCCCTCAAACAGGGCAAAACTCCCCAATGACCGATCCTTATTTTAGTGATTTTAAAATTTTTGTGGGACCCACGCGTCAGTAGGACCCACAAACAGTTCAAAAACCTCCTTTAGAAACCATGGATATTTATGCTCTAAGCCATATAAGCGACAAACTCAGAGAGATTATACGACAAACAGAATCTAAGAATTGTGTATCAAACTAAAAGCTGGAAGGAAAAAAATATAACTCCTAATACCATATTGAGAACTTGATTGGCAATCAAACAAAAGCGACTCTTCAAGTTCTTCTTCCCAAAAATCTCTTTTTCTTTCATCTGTTGTGCAACTGATAACTTTAAGTGATCATTGCAATGACAACGGGACGTTATCAACTATGGCAGATTCTAAATCGTGTTCAACGTCTCTGACTTCTACACTTTCAGAAGATGAATGCATGTGGCAGATGTAGAAGGAAAATCACCTTAGGTGGTAAGTGATTTGAGAGCAATGCATTGCTTCTAAATTCGGTTATCAGCCGTTAAACATCCCCACCCCTCTACTAAAACTCTGAATAACTTTGTGTTTCAGTTTGTGTGAGTAGTAGATGACCTGCTCAGAATACAATATGTTCCATCATGTTCAATCCCACTACATGAAGTAGATGAAAATGGTGAGTAGCATATCTAGAAGACACTGAGAAATAAAATAAAAAAGCAGAAATGACCAAATTAAAAAAAATGAATTGTTTCAGTTGACAAAAATTCATTTCTAGAAAAGGCACATAAAGAGCATTGAAAAATCCTTGTATTGCCAAAACCTCAATACCTTAACCGTCCATGGACTGGTTCCGGGGCATGCACCACATAATCTCCATACATATAACCCAGTTCCTGTCAAAGCATGTTGTCTTGGTTGGTTCACAGAAATAACGGAGAGAGAGAGAGAGAGAGAGAGAGAGAGAGAGAGAGAGAGAGAGACATAGATATAACCCAGTGCCTGTCAAAGCATGTTGTCTTGGTTGGTTCACAGAAATAACGGCTCATTTTCATGACTGTGCAAGAACTACGCCAAGAAAGGTAAGAGATATTAGCAAGTAAGAAGACATAGATACTTGATGGCCAAGGCAAACACCTAGAATTGGAATATCACGACATTCAAGCAAAAGGTAGAGACATATTCCGACAGAGCCATAGCCATGTTCCAGATGAGACAAACACATGTGGGTCTATAAGGGGCCATAAAGCAAAAACTCAATAAAAAGTTTGGCTGGTGCCTATATCAGCTGGGCACATGGGAGAACCAGGTCCAGGCGATATAACAATATTATCAAAAGCAGTGTCTTCATATAAGTAACAGTAAGCTTCTTCCCACGTCCACTCATCGTTCTAAATAACCACGGGAGGCACTACACCGGATACAAACAAAAGTTGAAAAACACACAGAATCTATGTATAGAGAGTGACAAAGAGAAGGATTAGAAGGTACCTCCATTGATAGCACTGAGTGCACATATTGTAATTATCAATCAACAAAGTCCTCACAAAGCCAAGCCTTTCCATAGAGTCTTTTCTCGGTAGACTCTTGTTAGCAATGGACGAATCTTCCAAGTGCCCTGGCACAATATGTTTCGAGCTCGCTTGCCAAACCCAACACTCCAGCTGATCCACCATGACTGTATCCATCCTCCACTGTACACCCTTACAACCCACTCGACACCGTCTCCGACGTTCTCAACGCTGCTTTCTTCCGTTCAACTCATGTTCCCGTCTTTACTCAACCAAAAGCGATCTCAAGTGCGCGCGGTTCAATCTCAAACGGCGGTGAATACTTCTTGAGTATCTCAACCGGTACTCGACCAACAGCCTTCAAATCGTCAAAGAATAGAAGAGAGTTAGCCATTCTTATTGCTGAAATTTTACAAAACTAAAGATTGAGAGGATTGAACTGATGAATTTCATGGGATGAGACTTGCCTATTTATAATCCAAGATTCACTCAAAAGATCAAAAGAAATAATGAGAGATGCATTGAATGAAAAATCGTTAGAGAAGTAAAGATGATGCTTGGATTAAGCTACTTCTATCATGTTCGACGCTTGGATTAACCCGCTCATTTCATGTGTGATTTTTTAAGTTGGATCATCCCTTAAAAAATTACTTAAATGGATTTTGGTATACAGATTTGATTTTTTTTAATTGTTCTAAAAAATTCAAATAGATATTTCCATATTTTCTCTGAATTATATCTGAAAAAAATTTTGTATCTTTTATTTACAAAATAAATATATATTTTATTTTTTATTAAAGCAAGGATTTTAAAATATTTAATTACTTTCGTATTTATTTAAAATATAAATGTATATTTTGTTTTTCACTTAAACAAACCTTTTAAATATTTAATTAATTTCGTAATTGTTAAAATATAAATGAATATTTCATTTTTACTAAAATAAAAATTTTAAGTATCTAATTATTTTTTAAATATATTAAACTCATGTACAATGTTATATTAAATTTGTGATATTAATTTAACATAATATAGCTCAATTAAATCTTTCATCTTTAACTGTTAAGATTTGTTAATTTATAATTTTGTACCACGCTGTTATAAACATGCTATCAATTTGAATAATTGGTCTACAATTTCTATTTTAAAGGTGCATTCAATTTCTGTTATTAAATATAGTGTCTGGTTTAGTTTTATTTTTTGATAATAGAAGTATATGGCTGCTTTGTTTACAAAAAATATAATCAAGCTTATTTTTATATAGACCATATTCATCTAATATTCATTAATGTAATTGTTTTTGTTTCTTTTATCTTGTGCAATAGGTATTGCACCAATTTATGTCATTAACACAAATAACAAATGAATGATTAAAAAAATATATTTCATGTGAATATTTTTTTTTGGTGTGGTTATTATCAAATGTAGTTGTAGATTCAAGTGTTAATTATATAACATGATGTATGATAGACGAAGAATTGTAAATAAGAGTTTAAGATTGAATGATACATTGTAAATAATCCAAGATTTTGGGGATTTTTTTTTTTAAATCACCAATAGACAGCATAAGAAACCTAAAAGGGAACATAGATAATAAAGAGAAAATTCAGATTTAAAAGAACAAAAACAAACACAATGCATTACAATTTCTGGTTTAATAATTTAAATGAAGCGGATATTTTATAAATTACAATTTTTTTTTGATAATTCAGGTAATCCAAACATCCTGGAAGGAACCCGACTAGCACCTAAATACACCTCCACAAAAGGCATCCAGAAATTTTATAAATTACACTTAATATAGATTATTCAGTTAATGATTTAATTCATACAAATAATTTGATTAACATATATGTATGACTACAACCTAAAATACAAGTATAACCTAAGGAAATTAATATCTGAATTAGTATTAAATTGAAAAAAAAATTGTCGTAAAAATCACATAATGTAAGGTTTTCGTTAATGGTCATGCTTTAATAAGAGAAATATCACTAATAATTTGAAATAATTAACTAAATTACTGCATACATACTATAAAATTCTTGTGTTTGAATTAAATAATTTATTTTGTTATTTTCTCGGCAAATGGGCTTTACTAAATTTTGGTATTGTTTGTTATTTTATATTATTTACCACTATCATATTATATAGAGAAATTCCCTAGGATAACCCTTATTAAGTTTTTGTCACAAAAATAGTTTTCAATGAAGAAAATAGTCAAAACAAGCTTTATTAAAAGGCAAAAATACATTTATGCCCTGAGGTTAAATAATCTAGACTTGGGGTTTAGAGTTAAGAGCAAGATTTTGAGGAAATGGTTTCAAATTTGTTTTTAAAAAAATTAAAATTTTCAAATAAAAAGAAGTTATTTTGATCATTTTATTTATTGAATGCTATTTTGTGACAAAAAAAACTTTAAAAATGGTTATTTGAGAGAATTTTCATATTATATATATATATATAGCTATTTTAATAGGAAAATTGTCAAAAATACGACATTCATAGTATCACTTTTTATGTTTACGTTAACCATTTTTACGTTAAAAATAGAATACCTAAGTGGTGGTTGTCAATTTGTATCCTTTCTACGACAAAGTTACTGCTCCTGGTGGGATCAGTTTTGAGGATGGGATTGAGAACATCGACATTGGTGGTCCTGCTATGATTAGAGCAGCTGCTAAGGTATATATATGCGCATATGAAACTTATTCCTTATATTCATATCTTGATGATAAATGTTGTTGGACAGAACCACAAAGATGTCCTCATCGTTGTTTTGGAGTATCTCAAAGGAGGTCAGAACGACCAACAATTCCGCAGCAAACTTGCGTGGAAGGCCTTTCAGCACGTTGCTGCTTATGATTCCGCTGTCTCAGAATGGCTATGGAAACAGGCTGAGGGACGTAAGTGCTTATTTTTTATGTGATCCTCCTTACACTAGATCAATATTGGTGTCGTTTCGTCTCCGTTTCTTATCCCCTGTACCGCTACGAGGTTAATTGATTCACTGCAACCACGATTTCTCCTTCAATGCTTCTTCCCTCCGTTCAAGGCGGTGCATCTACAACTATAAAAAGGCTAGTCTACTTGAAAAGTTTTGTTTTCCAATAAAATGGCGAACTCACGCTCACAGAGGGTCTGATTACAGAGGAACTCAAGCGGACATAGAGAAGCGTTAACGAGATTGAAGGGAGCAGTGGCCATGTTGTCGACGGTGATCAGCATGTCAATACTACGTAGATGGTGATTCAGGCGGCGGCTACGGCGGCTTTGGGAGTCGGAAACCGCTTGAAGTACAGGCTCGCACTGGTTCCACTCAATCAGTCTCCACTTCCGGTAAAATCAACAACCTGATATCTGTTTTGATTATAGTTCAAAACTTTTTATATTTGTTGTGATTATTTTCCTTTCAATTTGGTTGTTCTGTTTTTTTGTTTTGTTTTTTCCCTTATTGTTTCTACCTAAGCTTTATGTTTTAGTACTGGAGAAAGAGCATCCCAATAACAAATTTGTTGCTGTTCTGAGTGAGTGATTCTCCTCATCTTAAATATTCTTTTATACCTTACCCTTTAAATCTGTAAAGTTGTATTGCGGTCAAATTTCCATAGATAATCAGGTTGGAGATGTAGCTGGCTGGCGGCTGCTGGGGACAAGTGGATTTCATATGTTGTGTGTCTAATACGTGTGTTTGACAATAATGAAAGGATGTAAATCAAAGACTGAAACTATGAGCTCCAAGTAAGGTTCAGCCTTATCCCTGGATATCTACTTTTATTTATGCTGAAAGATCAGCCTAATAGATTTGTGCCAAATATTCTAATTTTCCATATCACTTTGTGCAAAGGGATACACTAAAACAACTTTCATAATGTAAGGAAGCTTCTCTTTGGGTGGCATTTGGGGATCTCTCACATTTATCATATGGTTTTGATGATTTATATATTAAATTGCTTATTTTGAAGAAAAAAACTTGGTCCGTAGAATACTTTTGTCCACTCAGACGCTAAAACTCACTTCTCTGATTTTTTTTTTTTTGTTAATTGGTGATCTTTTGATATTTTCGGTGGGTAAAGAATGTGATACTAATACCATAATGCATTGGTACTTTCTATGCAGAAGTTTAGACACGTGATCGAAAAAAGAACGCAAGATGTTGCAGTGAAACTGCAGAAGAAGATGGAACGGAGTGTTGAAATTCTCTAATTGAAGATCTCACCGGCAGTCACGGCGGAGAAGAAGGGCACTACCATGAACTACCGTATGAACAGCATAATGAATATCCCCTACAACCTGATCACATGACCACGCCACTGTTGTGTTAGTTATCTTTCGTTCATTTGCTCTTTTATCCACTAAACTGTACAAACAACAGAAGAAACAAGTTTGTATATACATAAATTCACAATCCATGACACATGCTACACATGATATTTATAGTTTGATGTTGCTTATGTCAATACAAAATACAATTTTTTTTTCCTTAAAAAATAAATACAAATTCTGTCATTTTTTTAGATGTGATGTTATAATCTAATGCTTAAAATGTTTTTATTTTAATGGATTTACGTATCACACAAATAAATATTTTAATTATCACATTATGTTGACATAAGAAAAATTATCAAATTATAATATATTGAAACATTAAAAAATATAAAGATAACTCCAGTATAAAAAAACAATGGTTTGTTTGTACAATATATATATATATATATATAAATTATTAATTTAGAATTTTAGTGTGAGCATAAATTTTTTTTAAAAAATATTATCTTATCTTATCGATTTGTTTTATATTTCGAACCTGTCTAATTTGAAATAAAATATATTTTTTTAATTAAACGTTGTTTTATTGAATATTAATTTATAAAATTTCTATTGTATAAACCATTTATTTGTAAAAACTATATTTGACTTGGAAATATATAAACTATATAAAATAATTATGTATCATTACAACAACCTAGAAAACATATTTGTCAAATAGACAGTGACACATTTATCCGGAATCTAAGAACGAAATCAAACTAAAAACAAGATTCGGTTTGGGTTGGATACTAAAGAAGGGTTTTTTAGAATAAAAAAAAACAAAATTGATTCGAAAATTTAATGGCTGCATGAATTCCTATGTTTAGTTTTATAATAATAAAATATTTTAAAATACTCTTTATAACCCAAATTACTCAAAAAAAGATTTGCTTGAATATTTTTTAGCCACAACAATATCCTAATAAACAATGATTTCATAATTCTTCTCAAACGGAAATTATATATAGTTCAAATTTCGCACATAGCGCGGACCGACCCTAGCTATTATTATATTTTAACCAAAACTAGATCTCGATCCATACAACCGCACAGATTTTTTTTTCTTTTATTTTTATATAAATATTTTGTTTTCAATTCTAAATTGGTATATATTATAATATATATGTGTCTATCAATTTTTAAAACATAATAAGTTTATGGTATATTTTTTCATTGAATAGATTGTTTCAAACTTTCACATGTATTTGTATCTTCTTCTATATATATATTTTTGGATTATTATTTCATTATTAAAATCGTAACTATATATATAAATATTAATAAAATATTGTTTTATTGTCATATTCAAAAATATTATAACATTTCACAAATTTAAAAAAAAATTAAAAAATTCAATTTTTCGCTTCATAGATTTATATTATCGAGTAAATAATTAAACATTTAGTTTTTGTTTAATTTTTAAAATAAACTATATAGTTTAAAATTTCTTTTCATTGGTTTAAGGTAGTAAAGATTAATCATTGTTAGATAATATGATTTTTGTTATTTAAAAAACATCTTTATAATTTTAAAAGTTAACATCGACAAATATTTAAATATTTAGCATATAATTAAATTATATCTAGTTAATTTATACTATATTTAAATTCAATGAATCATCTATTGTTTAAATACAATTATTGATAGCCCAATAAAAATTTCTGGTAGACTTAAAATTTAAATGATAAGATTAGAGATTAAATGTAACTTGATTTTTTAGAAATAAGTCCATTTTTTAAAAAATCGCACATGAATCAAAGTTGTGACTTCTGTTTTAATATATAAAATATGGCTAATAACAGTTCATGTATAATAAAGAACTCTTTATCATTTGAATGCTATTCAACTGGTTTATAAATAACTACAGTAAAGGACATCCGAAAAACAATTCCTCTTTTTAAGTTATAAATTTTTGTTAAAAAAAATCAACTACGAATCCACAAACAAATATTACTTTTTTAACAACCTCCAACTGTTTGAGCTACTTTATACTAACATATCTAAGTCTCTTATCTTAACTTACCAAATATGATTCTCTATTAGAAAAAAGGAATAAAACATTTATTATTCAAAAATCGTATATTCGAAGATTTAGAAGGTGACAAACAAGTTTCTTATATATTATATTAACTAAACAAATATTTTTTTAACTAGATAAATTAAATGAATAGTTATTAAATTTTGAAAGATACATATATTCACTTTAAACGTGAAATCAATTTTTTATATCTTTAGTGGTAAAACTTTTTTGGGAAATTTGTTTTTTTAGACCCAAAAAATGGTAACTATGTTCCATTAGACTAATTCCTATTTTGTACCACTTTTACCTTTAATGCCATTTAGTAGTTTTAAAAATAAATCAAATAAATAGTTTTACAAACTAAAAAAAATTGGAAAAATAGTAACTACTGACGAAATACCCATATAAACTTAGTGGTGTTTGTTTTTCAATTTTAAAAATGTTTAAATCATAATTTCAAATTATGTTCTACATAAAGTAGAATTACCATTCTACGAAGTAGAAAATGAAATACACTTTTTTCATTGAATCTACTATATTTAGAATACACATTTTGCGCTTAACCTTTCGCTCTAAAATCTGTAGAAATCGGAATCTACAGATTACTATAAATCTAAAACATGTATAAGTCGAAATCAACACATTACTATAAATCTAAAAACATGTAGAAAACGAGTTCTACACATTTAATCAAAAACCTGTAGAAATCGAAATCTACACATTACTATAAATCTAAAAAACTGTAGAAAACGAGTTCTACAGATTTAATCTAAAACTTGTAGAAATCGGAATCTACACATTACTATAAATCTAAAAATCTGTAGAAATAGAGTTCTACACATTTAATGTATTCTAAATATAAGAATAATCAGTTCCGAAAAATATGGGAGTAAAATATTTGAAAATTTTTCAGTTTCAATATCTGAAAAAACGATTTTTCTGAAAGAAAAAAATCGTTTTGAAAATATTCAGTTTCCATATATGAAAAACGATTTTTCAGAAAAAAAACAAAATAAAAATTGTGGGACATAAAGTGTAGGTTTAGTTTTTTTTTTTGATTTGAGGATTTTTAGTATTTTTTTATTTTAATTATTTTAATTAGTTATTGTATTTTAATATTTAACAATTGTTTTGTTAATTGTAATTTTGAATTTATAATTGAAATTAAGGGGCATTATTGTCATTTTAAAAATAATTAGCCTAATGGAACATAAAGTATATGAGAATAGTCTAATGTGACATAGTTACCCTTTTTTGGCCTAAAAAAACAATTTTCCCAATTTTTTTTAACAACCTACACCCTCGACCAAACATGATAAATATAAAATGTGAGATGCAGAACGCACAAAGAGAATGAAAAAGTTGGTAGAAGGCATATGTTTTGGTTTTTCTTTTCTGAAAAAAACAGTATATGGGTTTGGATTAAAGGTCCATTTGAAAGTTAATATGTAAATTCAACATAACTGATTTAAACGGTCCATACGTAATTGTAAATTATGATATATGGACAAAATTTTAAATTATAACAAAATGGCTCAATTCACTAACTTAAATTATTAGCTAATTATTATTTTTAAGGCTATACTTATTTTTAATGTTTCTGTCTATGCATCAAATTTGTTTAAAAAATCCTAATATAAAATTTGAACTTTATATACAACTTTAAATCAAATATAACATATCTTATATTATAACCAGAGTATTTTTTATTACTCTAATATGTTACATTTTAATGTTTATTAAAATAAAATGAATAAAATATAATAATCCACAACAAGATACACCAACTCATAACTTATGAAGCTTAGAAGCTAAACACATTGAAAAAGATAAACAAATGTCAAAACTGAATGACGTATAAATTAATGCGGGAACTAAAACAATTCAGTTGATTAGTAATAAAAGACTAAAATATAAAATAATGAAACAGAAACATCAGCGCGAGTGCGCAGATCAAACTCTAGTTTGTATTGAAAAAATATTGAAACCTTCATATTTTAATTTTGAATTTTACACTGAAAAAATATCACATTGAAAATTTTGTGATTAATGGTTTAATTTTTTTTTGTTACAACAAATATGCAAATGCTAATAAAATCATATGATCGTAGGATGTCTCAATAATAAATATTTATTTCAAAATATACTTTATATCTTTTTCAATATTATTTAAATTCAATTATGTATCATATAAAATAAATAAAATTATTGTTTTGATTTATTTACCAAAACAATTATTGTAAATAAACAAGAAGTGTTGTTTTTATTTATGTGCTTAATTAATTTAATTATATATATAATACGTAAATAAACAAAAAATAAATAATAATTTTAAAAAAAATTATTTGTATATATAATGCTCATTCTGTGCAAAAAGCATGTCTTAGCCTAACAGTTAGGGCTGGGCAAATAAACCGAACCCGAAAACTCGAACCGAACCCGATCCGATAAAATGAATCCGAACCGATCCGAACCCGGCTTAAATACCTAATGAGTCTTGTTCTATGGTATTTCGGGTTATGGGTATTATCCGAACCGAACCCGAACCTAAATGGATACCCGATAGAACCCGAAACATTCAAAATTTCCAACTTCTACCTAACATGATCTCAATTCCTAATATGTATTCAAAATATATTGAACATCTAAAATAATTATCTATTATATGAAGATTGATGGTTGAAGGTTGAAGTTTTTAGATTTTGCTTTTGTTTTCATTGAATAATGTTTTTCACTTCATGCGAACTTGGTTTTCGTTTTATGCTTTCATTTATTTGGTTTTCTTTCAATCAATAATTATGTTTACCTTTCATTTGATTTTGAATGATCACATTTGATGTTTCTTTTTTTGAACCGATTTTATTTATGTTTTGGTTACAAAATAGGTACAAATCAAGTATTTTAAAACCGAATAACCGATTTACTTATTTTTTTGTTACAAAATAGATATAAATCAGGTACATTTAAACCGAAGAACCGATTGGGACCCAAACCCGAAAGTACATCGGATTGTACCAGTTCTTTGAAAATTTACTAACTCCGACCCGAACCCGATAGAACCTGAACCGATCCCGAACCGAATTTTCATACAACCCGAATAGGGCTGATTTTGAAAAACCCGAAAAAACGAAACCCGATTGGACTAAACCGAAATCCGATTGGGACCCCGAATGCCTATGCCTACTAACAGTGTAGTAAAGTTAGGCGTAGGGTTTTTATAAAACGGTCTTTATGATGTAAAGAGAACCATCATAAACATGTAACCTGTCGGTTATAGATCCATTGTGTAATAATTTTCATAATTTGTAACTGATAAATCAGTGTTGAAAAAAGTTGTTAATTATATTCAAATCCCTTTTTGTACAATTTAATCTTTACTTCTTGATAGGACCATTTTCGATGGGCTTATTTTAATGTCAATTCAGTATTCTTGTTTGAATTGTTATTTTGTCTCTGCCCATAATACATGTACCAGTTTTTCTATGAAAATTGAAGCCATCTAGGTTTTACACCGTACCGGTTCGTGGAAGCACCGTAGCCTACTGGTTAAAGTTTAAAGGTTTCTACACTTATGTCTGGGGTTCGAATCCCAAACTATGCAAATTATTGTAGATTACAGGAAATCCATGTTTCAAGTCTCGGAGATAGCGATTTATTAAACAGTTATGCAGACTACGGAAGAAATGCTTAAAATGAATCTTAGTATTTTCGGTTGTTGAATCGTCTATGTAATCTTTCTCGTATCATAATTGTAAGATCTCATAATAAATCAGCGTTAAAAAAAAAAAATCAAACCCATCTAGGTTCAGTTTTATTTTCTACATTATCTAAAACCCACCTGAGTACCTGACTCAATTGCTCATGCTGAAATAAAACTGATTTTGATTCAAGACGATAGAGTTTATTTTTTAAATATGATTAAGCTAAATACAGTTATTTTGTTAGCTACATGTGGAAAGTACGATATATATTATAACTAAAAGTCTAGAAAATGAATTTATACCATGGTGTATAAAAAACTATATGAAAATGTTTTTGAGATTATGTAATTTTATTAGAGTTAAATGGCGTTTTTCCTGTATTTAAATGGCTTTTTTTGAAAGTTCAGGATTTAAATGGTGTTTTTCCCTGTATTTTTATTAGAGTTATTTATTTAAAGAACATATCTGCTCCAACGGTAAAGCTACAAACAAGACGAAATGCACCAAGTCTCAAAGAACAAAATATTCTAGATTTCCCCATCTTTTGGTTTTACTTCTTCAAATTTCATTTCTTAGACTTGAAAAAGGTTGAAGAAAATAATCTCAACTAAATATCTTTTTTCACTTAACTATCTTTAAAGTACAACTTTAATATAAACAAGATTATCGCATAGTTGTTTTGAAATGTTCATTGTACTACACACCAAACTCCAACCCAGACACAAAACTATTATAAATAACCCACACGCACACATACAATAAGGAAACCCTTACATCAGTTAATAATATCTCTAAACAATATGAACGACATGATGGGTGGATCTTCTCATGCGGCTCCGGCACCTTCACCGTCGGCGTTTTTCCAACATCGCCGACGTCATCACGGTGGCATGATGCACATGACCTTCTTCTGGGGGAAAAACACGGAGGTTCTATTCGACGGATGGCCAGGGACCAGTCTGACCATGTATTGGGTCTGCCTAGCCTCCATTTTCGTCACTTCCGCATTGTCAGAGTGGATTTCGCGATGCGGGGTCATGAAAGTCGGTCCAGCTAGCTTTGGCGGCGGGCTAGTCCAGACGTTGGTTTACACCGTGAGGGCTTGTTTGTCTTATTTGATCATGCTGGCCGTGATGTCATTCAATGGAGGAGTCTTCTTGGCTGCAATGGCTGGTTTTGGATTAGGGTTTATGATTTTTGGAAGTAGGTCTTTTAAGGACACTGGAAGTAATAACAATCACACCGAAATTCAATCACATTGTTGATTGATTCTTTGTAGGCTTTATTTTTCCCCCGTTTAAATAATAATAACGAAAAAAAATTATTTCAAGATTTTAAGATTTTAGTATTTTTTTGTCTAAGATATAATTGGATTTTGTTTACGGTCATGTTGATTCAATAAATTAAACAAACGCTGGTTCAAGTCCTATTATTTTGTGTATTTATTTATTTTAACTTTGTTACATTTTAGGTTACTAATGTACGTATTCCTGTTTCATGAATTCAGAGGCTGAGGGAGAAGCTTCGATTGGTAAGAACTCAAAATACTCTTCGAATGAATTAATACTGATTAGAAGTTTCGATATTCTTTTTCCGGTTTATTATCGGTAATCTATGATTTTCGTTTGTTGATTTTATCAGTACCGACATATCAAATATATCATGCTCAAAAGAATCAAATACATATTATGCAAATATTTGGGTAAACTGATTTGGATATATATAAGCCAGAAATTATGTCATGGGCGTAGAGGCTAGAGGAATATATATTGGTTTGGGGCAATTTCCCTAGAAGTGCGTAGTAGTTTTCTTAGATGAAAATATATTAAAGTAATATTCTTGAGCAAAATATTAAGGTAAGATAAGTCTATCAAATATAGAAGGAATTTCTTTGATTTTTCATTTTGTGAGGTTGAATGGGCAGGCACTAACAAGTAACAAGTTTTTAATTTCTTTTTGGATACTAGCTGGACGTAAAGAAGTTGTTGGAATCGCTTGCGTTAAGAAGATTGTGTTTATGTGTCTACCCGTGGGTCTATAAAAGATTGTGTTCGTCCCAACTCCCAATCACCCATCTTATTGATAACCAAAAGAGTACCTTTTCAAAACGGACGTTGTTTTTTTTTTTTTTTTTTTTTTTTTTTTTTTTTTCTATAACTCAAAGAACTTGAGATGGTCTGGGTAACCAGACCGGAATAGAACAACCAATGTAACAAAGCTTCCTATAAAAGGATCTAGCAGATTTAGCTAACGAATCAGATATTCTATTTTGTGCTCGTGGGATGTGAGAGATCTTGAATTCTCGAAAACATAGCTGGAGCGTCTTTATTGCCTCCAATTCAGCCGCGAAACTTGGCCAAGCTTGAGGTTCTCGTATCATTGCTATTAGGTCTTTGCAATCTGTTCCAAAGCTCTGACACGAAGAATGTAGAAGCATGCTCTCCATTGCCCACCTTAGTGCCTCCACTTCCGAATGCAAAGAAGTCTCTCTCCTACTTAAGTTGCGCATTCCCATAAGCTGTGTATGTCCCAGACTATCCTTCCAGACCCATCCGCAGCCACTAAACTGTGCCATGGAAGTCCATGATCCATCCACCATACATATATTATCCAAGCTTATGGCTTGGAGTTCCTCATTGTGCAGCTCACGTGGGTTATCCGGTATCCTCTCA
>NC_027756.1:42152138-42164543 GCF_000695525.1 Brassica oleracea var. oleracea | reverse complement strand
AGTAATCCATCATCCGACGCCCTTGTTTCCCCATTAATGAGGTCACTAACTCTCAAGTTTGGATGGAGGACTGGAGCAATAGGTCTTGCCGGCCTAGCTGGTGTAGTAGGGATCCAAGGATCCTCCCAAGCCCTAACCTCATATCCAGAATGAATTTTTTGTCTGATCCCCAAAAGTAGTAATTTTCGTGCCGCTGATATGCTGGACCAGACGTAGGATGGGACACTCACAGAATGCAATCGTAACGGCGAGCTCATTCTATAATATCTTCCTCTCAATACTCGAGCTACCAACGAGTCGGGGAATTGGACTAGTCTCCATAGTTGTTTGGCTAGTAAAGCCAGGTTGAACTCATGGATCATACGGAAACCAATCCCGCCCTCTTCTCTTGGTAAACACATCTTCTCCCATTTAGCCCAATGAATCCCTCTCTTTGGTGGATTTGAGCTCCACCAGAATTGTGCAATGGCACTTGCGAGGTTCTCACATATCTCCAGCGGGAGCAAAAAGGTAGACATAACATATGTCGGGAGTGCTAACAGTATAGATTTTATCAAAACTTCATTTCCTCCTTTTGATAGACACCTCCCCGTCCATCCATTCACTCTATGCATTAATTTCTCCTTCAGGAACGCAAATAGCTTGCATTTAGATCCGCTGATATCTTCTGGGATTCCAAGATATGTTTCCATACCTCCCTCATTCTGTATCCCCAGTTTATCCATTCTCATAAGTTAGAGAAGTCTCATCTGGAAAAGCTAAAATATATAGAAGAAAATAAGTGACTTTGTGGAAACCAAAAGGAACAAAATAAGATGGTAAGATTCGTGGATCTCGATATATCAAAGTCATATACGGCTCATATACATACATAAATTGTCTGTATTATTTAAGAGGTGTTCCATACCGTTTCCATATTCGTTGCATACGCATTTACGCTGAGGGGCAATCAGACTTATTAAATATGGACTTTGGAGTTTCAGTTTTTTTTTTTATAATAGAGAGTACAAAACCCGTGTGTGGTGTTGTGGGGGTCGATAACCCGAAACACAAGGATGCCTACACGCAACTTGTTGCTCAACACAGGAATTGAATCCGGAATTTCCACAAATTTACACCATGAAATCCTAGGTTATTTAACATGAAGGTTTAGCGAATGGACTAGTTAACCTGGATCACCAATGTGAAAAAGAAGACATATTAACAGATGGTTAGAAAGGAACAAGTTCTGTTAATATGTGAAAAAGATAAACTGAAACTGATAACCTTTAACCGGAACTTAACCAACCTTAAACCTACTTAACTAGACTAGGTAACCCGTATGTTGGGATTTGTTGGGATATTATTCTAAGCTCCATATCCAGAAAATTGTAAACAATCGTCGTTTGATATATTATCAAGTCAAAATTAATTAGTATGAGGTTCTTTTGGATGGTGCCAAAAACAAAAGACTAAACGGACTTGACCAATTGACCTAAAACGAATAGTACCGTATTAATGTATTTAGTTTTAGTGGAACAACAGAGTCCAACAAAGTTGATAACTTGATTTTGGAAATCAACAAACGTAACTGACATGATTCTTAACACGATAACATGTAGATATTGCTAGACTACAGCTCGGTCAAAATTTTAATATTCGTATTTCTATCATAGTCGGTTCTCCTAACTAATGCAGTATCATTTTAGTTTTATAAAGTCGTATGCGCACGAATACCTAAAACCTATGTAAATTGTCGGTGTACGTAGACAAAAAACGAAAAAGAGGAGTCACATCAGACGAGTGGGGAAAGTATTGTGTACACCGTCACTGGCTCAGAATTAATATGAATAAATGACAAACCGTGAGTGCACATGAACCTTATAAAGTACGAAGAATAAGTCAACAACATTCTTGCACATTACGATAAGTCGGCGGATTTAAGACCACCCACGAGGCCACGAGCATGTCAATATGTCGTATCTTTTCACATTTTTTTTTTTAAACTTTATCTTTTTTTTTCTAACATTAAAGAATCTTTTTGAAGAAGTCGGAAGATCGAAAAATACTTGCCATATATCAAAATTAGAACTAAGTCTGGAATTTACATTCAGCTCATCAGAAAGAACATAAAAAATATTGGGGGACTAATCGCAAATCAAAAATACGGGACTAATCGCAAATCAAAAATAGGTAGAAATCAATGTTTTGAAACCCAATCCGAACACCGGGCATTAGGACTTATCAGGTCATCGAGTTACTGGGTTGACCAAACAAACCACAGATCAATAAATTAATTAAATTTATTAAAAAAATAATATATTAACTATTAAAAATGTAATACATATTTTATGTTTTAAGAATATTAAAAAACACTTAATTTTTCTTATTTTTATTTTCATTTAAACATACAAAATATCAAAATATAATTCAAACTATTTAACAATTTTTGTAACAAATTAGACGTTATGAAATCTAATAAAAGATATCAAGACTTGAAATCCTTAAGTATTTAAATGTGGAATGTGACTAGTAAAATTAAATTTTAAATCCTAAAAAAAAGTTAAATATTAAATTGTAATAATAGATTATCGATAAGACGATAACAAAAATAAATTAATACCGACCAAATTACAACAACTAATTTTGGTTCTTTTCATCATCGTTCACTTCATTTTTTTTAAATGACATAGATCTTCATCAAAATCTTTAAAAAAATCATAAATAAATCACAAATTAAATAGTGCATGTTAGATTCACGAAAAAGAATAAAAAAAAGGAGATACATAGTCGGCATGAGAAAAAAAGATATTAGTAAAATCTGAAAATCTCACTTTTTAATTTGAACAAAAAACAAATTTTAATAACATAATTAAGAAATCTAATAAATAATATTAGTTTAACCAGCGGTTGAATCGGTTGCCGTGTTCCGTGTTTTAGTGATTTTTTGCAGATTTTACTGGATTTTTAAATAATGGGTTTTTCATTAAACCCAAACCGGATTATATTCGGATCACCGGATTTACCGGTTCAATCACGGATCCTGTCAGGTTTCAAAACACTAGTAGAAAAAGGTCAGAATCGGACGAATGGACAGAGGAGCACAGAATATATAAACGCATTCTGTATATAATCTTTTTGAAAAAACAATATATTGAGGATACAAAACTAATACTGTGTTTTTCAAAAAACCATGGCTGCAATTCTGTAAGCGCAATTTGTAAACAAGAAAGTTTAAGCAAACGAAGTAAATGTAAGAACTAAGGTGTAATAATAATATCAATTTTATTTTTATAACACTGGCGATGCTTTTATTACAAGGAATCTTACAAAAACAACACATCCCTTTTATTACAATAGACATGTATAAACATACAAATGCATATTTATTGTTCTTTTATCAAAGAACTATTTCTTTTACCTGAACCAGCTAATAGAACTACCAATAATAAAAGAACAAATTCAACCCCGATTAAAATCTACATATTTCCAAAAAACAATGATTATTTAAAGCTGTTTATTTATTTTAGATTTTGATCCCACTATAAGATATTCAATCCGATAAGACATTACCTTTTGGAAACCTATAACTTCAGCAACCAAGGGCATGTGCCAATGTTTTGATCAGTACGTCCATTCATGTGGCAAATCCGCCGGTGGTTCTTGATGCGTCTCCGCCGACGTCTCCGCCATGTACAATGGTCCACTTTGGCCCCGAGTTGATGAGCTACTTTTGTTATTTTTGTTCTTCATGGATACCAACAAAGCATCTATATGGTAAAAAATTTCAACAATTATCAATCAAAATAATAGTTTAACCTATGTTTATATTAAAAACACTTAGGTAATGAATTTCTCACAAATCGACTTTAATGATTCAATTAGAGAGTGTTTTTACTGTTTATATATATTTATGACTAATTATTGTAAAATCATTACTGTACTCAAAAGAATAGTAGAACAGAAATTTGAATAAGGAAAAAGATAGGTGGGGTTGGTACCATGAAAAGGAGGGATATCAAAAGAGAATGTAGAAGGAACACCCAATTTTTCAAAGTGAACTTTCAAGGCTTCAACTACTCTTGCTGGTATTATTACTGTTGAACATCCTGCAACAATTATTTTTTCAGCCACAAAGTCGAACCAAACTAAATCCACATCTGAACCAAACTAAATTGGACTTGTACTTAATCCTGAGTAATAACTTCAAAAACTGTTTGGTTGAGACATCAGTTTCACAGAACGACAACAAATCTTAATAATAACAGTACAATAGGTAGTGAATGGTCACCACCTCACCAATATCTAAAGCCAGATCAAATCAAATGATGCATATAATATTTTTTATCAAATAAAAGGTCGATGATATTTGTTGACAAACCCACGGACTCCTAGATTGGGTAACGGTTAAGAGTCGAATATGAAATAATCAGATATTCTCAACGTTGGTATGTTATATACAAGTCCTTGTGTTTAAAGAACGTACAACCTTGGCTAATGTTCCATGTGGGTATGAGACTTTTAAGTGTCCATTCAATTCCAAAACGAATATAATACTATATTTAGAAAGAAAAAAAGTTTACACTATGTGGTTGGGTTATAGCCTTGGGTATTAATGATCGAACGGTGATATGAGAAAGAATCACGAGATGAATAAATATCTAAGGTTATCGTACATTATAATCCACTTATTGAAAGAAACAAGTGGGGTCATTAGAAAAACTTAACGATAATGATTTTTGAACCTATTTGGTTCTATTTTTGGTGAAATGGAAATGGACTAACAATGGGGGCCAACAACTTGAGGCAAGATTCTAACTAAGGAGGGTATATCTGTCAACTCGACATCCACACAAAATCTTATAAAGAAAAAAGAGATTAATAGGTGAGAAGGAATCTTTGGAATCTACTCAGTCAAACAATGTAATAATGTAAGAGAAAGATTATATTATTATATATCTGTCCTAAATAATTGAGTTTTGAGATTGAGATGATTGCTAAACCTAACCCAACCTAATCTTAACCATTTCAATTAAAACTACTCATCATTCATGTCACAACTTTTGAATCCTTCTAATTTACTCGAACAAACAAAATCGTTTTGAGTAAATGATAAGAACTTTATCAAAATTAGAACGAATGGAATTTTATGGAACACCAAAAGTCGATTCTGAAAGTGTGTGGCAGGAATACGAAATCCTATCCATCTCGTCGACCACAGAAAAAGAATTACACACTCTTAACTAAACATAAGATTCAGTGGTTTATATTAAGGAGATAATTTATGAAATTTTCTAATGTATATATGCAAGATTCCCACTTTGTCAACCCCTAGAAAACAAAGTAGGAATCTCAAAGTACTAAGACGACGTCATTCAATCTTTAATTATTTTCTTTGTCCTTTATCATACGTAACCTTTTTTAAAATCAATAAAGTTTCTTTTGATAATGATAAATTAATATGACATTACTATTGGCTCTAACCTGATTTCTTGCGTGTCTCCACGACAGTACCATGACTACGCGGCAAGAACACTCCAGTTCCACCCGACCCGGTTTTCGAACCTGACCCGTCAACGAACACCGCCTTCACGCCCGACCTTGGTCTCTGTTGTTGGTGGTAGCTCCTTGCTTTGTGTCCTAACACGTCATCTGTACGTTGCTTATCTTTCTCCTTTTTGATCTTATGAAACTATATAGAAAAGAAAATTAATACGAACTTTTATTTAAAAAGATAATGCATCCGACGGTGGTAACGAAACTCTTTTCTTTAAGGTTAATTCTAAACCGTTGATTTATAACGGACGGATTTTTTTTTTATAAAAAGAAGATTTTTGGTAAAATAATGTGTGATAAAACATGAGCTCACGTTAGCTTGAATAGATCGGATCTGGTCATCGATTAAAGCTTGTTTTGATTGAAAAGGAATCATAACGGGTTGCGTCTCCATCGCCGTCACCGGAGTTAGCGGTGGCGATGATTCTCTGGAAGGACCGATAGGGCTGCTGTAACCGGAGGCGAAAGGTGACCAAAGAGTAGATTGCGGCGAGCCAGAGCCACCACCACCACTACAAGACTGATCAAAAAGTATAAAAAGAATTAAATAAAAAAAAAGAGAGAAAAGAATCGAATCTGTTGGGTTTCAAGAAAAAAGTTTTGTACCTTCTGATGCTTTTCGTCATCTTGAAGCATATAGTTAGCCATCTGACGAGTCAACTCTTCCACGTACTCGTCTTCTTCTTCGTTCTGTGGCTTTGGTGAATCCGGGTCTTCGGATACGGAGTCAGATCGAAGGGAGCTTGTGGTTGGAGTGAAGAAAGTTGGGCTTGTGTGGTCGGAAAAGGAACTAAAGTAATCTATGTCTTGCAGTTCAGTAGATTCCATGTTGATGAATCTTTGTCTAGAAGAACAGAGAAAATATCTTTGGATTGATACAGACAGAACAAACGAACTTTAACCAGAGATATTTTTTCAAAAAAAAACTTCAACCAGGGAGAGAGATAGAGAGAGCAAGAGAAACAGAGGAGAGCAAGTAGACAGAAAGAGTTTGAGTTAAGAGATATATAAAGAAGGAAGAAAGAAGGAGACCGTACAGATGGACAGCTTTAAGCGGAAGGCGCTACGATCACCTGCCAATTGTTGCGAGTCACGAGAGATTAAGGATTAAGGAAAGCTAAAAAATAATACTTACATATGTAGTTTTCTCTTTTTCTTTTTTCTTTCGTGAAATATGAATGCATTTATTTATGACGAACTCTTTCTTAGTTTGGGTGAATGTTTATTAAAATTTCGCTTATAACATTTTTCTTTCTTTCTCGCTTATAACATTGTAATCAATTAAACTGATTCCCCTACCATTTACAGCTAATATGTGATAATTTTAGATAGTGATAATGTTATACAGTCATTACCTGTCAAATTAGCTTTTATAGTTCACAAAATTTGTCAAACGATGTTTTAAAGTTTGTATTCCATGTTTAGTGTTCCAAATTTATTATGATGACGATATGTCCCAAATTAACTTTATAGAAAAACCTTTGGATGATGTTTTTGGATCTCTGATATTCGTGGGTTGTACAAGTTGGTAAACTAGTAAACAAATTTTCAAAATTAACGTACACAAATTTTTAACCACTGTTGACGTTTGGTGCTTCTGAATAACTTTTTTTTTCTTGAACATTTTTCACGAGTGAACAACAACTTAAAACCGTTAAAAACAATTCGGCCAATTTCACGAGTTCGAGAGCCAAGCAGTAAGTAATATACGTCTTGGAAGTGACGACTTATACAGTTTCCGCTAACCTCAAAATAAAATTCTTACAATTACTCAAAATGGAGTGGGTATACAAATTGAATCGCAGCAAATGAAGGAAGAAACTAGTTTTTCTAAGACTTAACCAGTTATCTAACCGAGCGTTGAAGAAATAACGATTCTTGTCACGCTTAACCTCATACAATACTTTGATCTTCAAGTGAAGAAAAATAGAGCTCATTGCTGAACTAGTTTACATACGTATATTTCTTGAAAAAATCATGTCCTCAGCTATATAAAGTTATAGTTTCTAATGGTTAACTTGAGAAATCCTCAGTTTAAATATAGAGACTGTGAAAGTAGGGATCTCTTTCTATTCAAGGCATCTATATTTTTAATCATAATTGAATTCGAAGTGGAAAACTCGAACCATTTTTTCAACGACCATGGTATATCCTCAATATGTCATTTCTGAAGAGATATTCATATATTATGGTCTTCTAGCCCATATGCACAACGTACAAACTATCTGATTTTGTTAAAATCTATCACATTTTTATTTCACTAATCTTTTTTTAAACGGCTTTTTTATTTCACTAATCAAATATCCATTTTTTTTTATCGTCATCAAATATCCATTTAACTACAAGGGAAACTATAAAATGTAAGAATACAGATGAAACTAACTAAAAAGACACATTGAAAAAAACTTGTCATGATCAGATCGACTAAAAATACAAAGTTCATTTTTTCTAATGAAATTAAATTAATTTTAAAAACAATTGCGCAGTCTAACTTCTAAGTTATGTGTCGTGTATCCCTCACATTCTGGTAGGTAGGACACACGATATTATTCTTATTCTAACATCTAATTATGGAAGAACTGCTAACTATAACCAGATTGACACCAATTAAATTAAGATTCCATTATCAACCATTACAGACATATAAATTTTTATGATTGTCAACCATATAAAATATACGATTTTACATCTCAAACCAGTTTTTGAAACAAGAAGATGTGTAAGATTATGATATAAGTATATATTTCATGAGCTAGCCATACGGAGTAACATCTCAGTATTATATTGGTTTAAGTGATTTATTTGAGATTAATGTGGTTTAAGTCAACAATTGCAGGTTGAGATGTTTGATTCAGAGACAAGATATAGTATATGTTTCTTTTTTCTATGCGATGTTTTGAAGTAACAAATGTTAGGGAAGATTAGGTTCACCTTTAAAGACCTGACCAAACGTAAGTATGCATACTTTTTCTTGGTATAACTGTATAACTACTATAAATAGTTCCTACCAGCCCTGTTCGGAACTACGTTAGGCGCTACTTGGGCGGCAACCCCGGGCCTATCGAGTTACCGAAAAATCAGGAAGTATTCGAGGATTACGCAGGACCTAGTTTTAAATACAATTCAATATATTTATAATATATTTAGTTAATTTTAAATATGATGACACATGTTTTTAGACATAATTATATAATTTTTATATATAATTTTAAGCAGTTTCTTTTTGATTCGTCGAATATTTTGATTATGGTGTGTTTGATACGAAAAAAATCCCTTAATGAAGTAATTATGTGATTGTTTTGGGTTTGATAGCTAATTGTAATTATTTAGTAATGAATAATCAACCGTGTCTCAACTTTACACGGACGGAAAAAAAAAACTTAGGCGGTCTAGGCGGGAATTAGGCGGTCAATGCGGAAATTAAGCGGTCTTACGCGGGTTAACGCCTAGCTACACTGATTTGAGCATATTAGCCGCAGTCAACCTCCAAAGAACGCCTATGCGGCCGCGTTTTTAAACAGGGTTACTACCACAGTACCACTAGCTAATTGCTTTTAGAATTCACATTTTATATGAGAACATATATTAATTTCTTTTCCGATTCTGCAACGTTTTACTCGCTAATAATTATTTTTGTTACAAGATAGTAGGTCTAATATCCCTTAATGGTAAAGCCTTTATCTAACAACCATTAACCATATAAATTAGACTTTGAGTACGGGATAATCAAGCTTCTACGCTGACATATTTCTTATAGCTGAAATAATGAATACCTTTTTTATTAGAACTTTTTGCAGGCATCGCCGTAGAAAACATAAATTGTACATCTATACAACTGTACGTATATACTTGAGACATTGTCTGTGAAGTGGCAGTTATTTAAATTTATATTTAATTTGTAATACTGCAAAACAGAAAAGTGTCGTGGCAGTATAGTGGTAAAGTATTCCTGCTGTCACGCGGGTGACCCAGGTTCGATCTCGGCAACGGATTTTTTTTTTGGAAAATAAAGATTAGTCGAACATGCTTTGGTCTTGTGGAGTAACGGCTAAAAACATTTTGGGTAATGTTTAAGGCTTTGGATTCTACGTAAAGATGTATAGTTTAGTCACGCGTTTGCGTTTGGCAAAATGCTAAAATATGTTGAACATGAGATAGAATAAGTAGAGTTAACACTAATACAGACATACAGTTGATTACAAGAAGTACTATTCAATACAATTTTGCTAGATATTTTTTTAATCTTCGAATCCCTAATAAATTATCCCTTTTGTCCATAACTTATTTATACAAAGTATTGGTTCGGTAGATAATTAGTACGTGGCTTGAGCTTTATGGGTTTCTGGAGACATTTACAAGGAAACTAAAGGAACTGGTTCTTTAGTAATAAAGAGAACCTTGCCACCAGTTTCCTCTTGAAACATCTTGTGAGTTCTGTCCATTAGCATCGTCTTCTCCGCTTCTTGGCCGCTCGTTTCTTACCTGAAAAATTGTTTCTCTGATCAGTCAAGTCCTCTGTTTATTAATTTATTTATTTTACTGAAAGCGATTAGCAAAGTTTAGGTAAAATTATGAAGACTCACTGTAGGGTAAGTTTGGTTGGTGGTGGATCGAGAGTATACGTCTTGACCACCGTAGTAAAGAGAAGAGCTTAGATGACATGGCTCAACTCTGTCTTCTTGTGCAGTTGAAGATTCTCTACGTTGAGCTGCGTAAGAAAACATATTATTAGAAAAACATAGCCAACTTTAGACGAAAAAAGTGAGCAAATTAAGACGAAGAAGGATGTTGTTTTTAGACGAAAACGTGAGCAAAAACGAAGAAGAAAGTTATTATTCACTGACCTTGTGAGCCATGTTTGGAGCTTGGACCATCCCTTGCAACACCCTGAGAAAATCAAGAAACCGAAGATTAAGTTTCAATAATCATTCTGATCACTCAAGAAACAAAGTTTGAAGAAAAGGAAGGTAATATGACCTTAGAAGGATGAGGGAAAATGGAGGAAAACATTCCGGAGGAAGAAGATGGCGGGGAAAGATCTTTGGAGCCGAAGAGTTCTGTGGTTAAAGAAGAAGTTGATGATCCAACTCGTCCTTTACCTTCCATTAATAACTGTCAAAGCTTAATAATCTAATCACTTTGAAAAGAGATTCTCTTTGTGATTCTTCTTATGTAAGAGAACTAGAGTCAAGAAGAGTACATCTCTCTTAGGTTTGTGTATTTACAAGAAGATCTCAATGGGGCTATATATAACATAATGCTACAAGGGATAGGTTATGGAGATAGTGGAGCCATCATGATCATTGTCATGGTCACCATCCGTCAAGAAAAAGAAGCTTATTATGGGTAAGGTTCTCTCTTCTTGATGCTGAAAAGACTATTGCTTATAAATGATTTCAATTTTATTTTCCTTGTTAGAGAAATTTAGAAGCTTCGCTATCTTTCCTTCTTTGCCATTCTTATTGGTTACTGCTTATTTTCAACTTGTAACGATTTATTTGTTTTGTTGTAAGTCTATGGACACATTTGGATTCTTATCTCTTCCGGATAGAGACACAAACAGTGAGATTCTTAAAAGACTTCAATGTTCAATATTCCCCTTGTAATAACCAAAACAATATCTTAAAGAGGATAAGTAGCCGACCCTTCTTGATCACATAGGGCCAAAGTGGAAAAGAGAACAGAAGAAGAACTTGATCTTCTTCAAATCCCACGCATCTTCATCTGATCCGTTTCTTAGATATGAAATAGTTACCCTTTATGTTTTAAAATATAATTTAAAAAGGTAATATGCCCAAAACAGTATTATTAATACTGGTTAAATATACAACTTAATATCTTTAGTTAGTTAAGAAAATAACATATGATCAAGAACGGGGAGATGAGGTCCACAAAAATTCTCCACTCGATGAAGTATTCGTTTTCTTTTTCTTTATGCTGAAGGCTCACAAATATTAATCAATAACTCTTTAGAGAAAAAATGACAAATATCCAGTTCAAAAAAAAAATTACATATTGAAATAGTTTATCTCGAAGCGTTTTAACAATAAAAGTAGTTTATTAATGTAAATTTGTTTTAGTTTCATGCATATTAAGTTTTAGTTATCGTCCTTGGTAGATCAAACCCAAAAAGACTTTGAATGAAATAATAACTAGAAAGTCTATCATTGTCGAGAAAGTTATTGTATTGCTTAATTAATATTGCAACTATTTATTGTCATAGCTTGGTATTACATTTCATAAATTGTTTTGTACTAGTAGTTTGAAATTTTTACCAAAGTATGATAATTCTTGGAAACAAATCATAAAAATGATGTTCTCGCGATCATAACATATAAATAAATGGGGTGACTCAAAACTCAAAGTCAAATCTAAAACTAATCCATGTTTTTCTTGGATTTTTCTTTTGCCCTATTCACCCCATAAGTTCATATAATTTACGAAAAATGCCATCAAATTTTTTTTTTCCGAAAATGACATTTTTACTCTCTCACCCTCATCATCTTCAAGTAATTACAAGATTGTCATTGCCATCAATACCCCAACCACCATGAATAACCAATTTGAAGCTCTTAATGCACCTAAAATCGATTTACACTTTATCTTTCTCACTTGTTATGAACTAAAAACAAAATCTCTTTCACTTTGCCTTCATATTCATCCAAAAAACTCAAGTTTTTAATTCAAAATTTTTTTATGGTTGATAGAGCCATTCAAGCATACTATTCTTGGTGGGTTACTTTCGTTTGAGATTCTGAGTGGTTGGAGAAGACTCTGTGTGCTTAGGAAGTCATCTCACTAGTTTAAGGTATGAAATTGAAATTTTTTTCCAGATCTGTTCGTGTAGAAGACTTACCCGTAAGTAGTCTG
>NC_027756.1:42144253-42144956 GCF_000695525.1 Brassica oleracea var. oleracea | reverse complement strand
GATAAGCAAAGTCGTCCAGATTTATTTCCTAGATTATGGTCAAACCTTGCTTATCTCGGACGACTTTCTCGTACATCGTCTGCCTGGACGACTTTCAAGTAAGCCGTCTGGGTAAAGTTAAATATTTAAGTTTCTTTTTCAAATTGCAAACTAACCTGAGAAGACTTACAAATAAGTCGTCTAGCTTTAATAAAATATTGAAATTTTTGTTTTCCCAGAGACGACTTACCAGTAAGTCATCCAGAAAAAGTCAAATATCTGACACAATTCGGTCAAATGCAAAACTAACCCGTTTATCCTAGTAAGTCGTCTAGGTTTTTTTTTTTAACAAACAAAGCTGGAGTCCTATTTAAAATTCAATTGCAAAAATGACATGTTTGGACAACTTACTGGTAAGTCTTCCAGACGACTTAGTGGTATGTCGTCTGCGTCAATGTTTAGTAAATTTTCTCTATGTTTACTAATGTGTTTTATTTTGAATTTTTGTAGATGATGCATCAGTTATATGCAGTGTATGGAGAATGGTTGTTGAAAGATTGCCGTTGGGATTTTGTGGTTGATAATGTCAAAGGAGCGAGAATCATTTTTTTGGGGGAAGGTTCGACACATGCTGAACTTCTTGCAATGGCTCAAGAAGATTATAACCTGGACATGAGCACATAATATGTGGAGATAACCTACTCATTACCAGCAGAAATGATGC
>NC_027756.1:42143426-42144162 GCF_000695525.1 Brassica oleracea var. oleracea | reverse complement strand
GGAGTACGGCTTTGTGTATCAAGCCGTAGCAAGGTGGAAACGGTTTCAGAGTTCAGGGAAGATGATGAAGCTGATGAATGTTTTGAAGATGATGATGTTTATGATTTGGTTGAAGATGAAAATCATGATAGGGAGGTGGATGATGGGGAGGAGGACGATGGGGAGGAGGATGCTGGTATCTCTATTGTTGCTGAAGCAAACGAGAATGGTGAGGATTACAGTGTTTATGGAAAGGTTGAAGATGAGGATGAGGAAGATGATGATATGTGTTTTGAAGATATTGAAAAGATTGAAGGAGGAAGATAGAATGGTAACAGTATCTATGTCAACCAGAGTTTTGTTAGCAAGGATGCACTGCTTTCAGAGCTGCGGTTGACAGCAGTGAGGTTTAGGTTCTCCTTCAGAATATACAAGTCAACGAAAACTCTCCTTGTGACAACATGTCCGGTTAGTGGTTGTCAATGGAAGGTCAGAGTGAGTGTGAAACATGGGACAAACACGTTTTGGGTAACAAAGTATGTGGAAAAATATACAGGCTCAGTGGGAAACCGACTCGCTTAGCGGAGACACTGTACTCCAAAGTATGTTGGTAGGCTTTTCATTGATCGTGTTGGAATCATTGATGGGTTGAATCCGCAGCATATCATTGATGCAATGAAGAACATGTTTGGCATGACGCTTGATTACACCACTTCATACAGAGCACTTTTATATGCACAAACATTGGTGAGAGGAT
>NC_027756.1:42142960-42143344 GCF_000695525.1 Brassica oleracea var. oleracea | reverse complement strand
AAATCCCGATTCTATCACGGCTACAGAACTTGATTTTATTAATATATTTAAGTATCTATTTCTCTCTTTTGGCGCTTCTATCAAAGGTTTTAAGTATCAGAGAAGGGTCATTGTGGTGGATGGGACTCACCTAAGTGGGAAATATGGAGGTGTTATGTTAGTTGCAGCCGCACAAGATGGGAATTTTCAGATATTTCCATTGGCTTTTGGGATCGTAGATGCTGAAGATGAACCTTCTTGGGAATGGTTTTTCACAAAATTGGCTAGTTGTGTATCTGATGAGCAGCCTCTGGTGATAGTCTCTGACCGGCACGCGGCCATTAAAAGTGCGTGTGATAAGGTGTTTCCTTGGGCAACCCGAGGAATATGTTATTATCACCTTCA
>NC_027756.1:42139744-42141363 GCF_000695525.1 Brassica oleracea var. oleracea | reverse complement strand
GAAGCGCACTCAACAAGCAGATAAGGGACCATGTAGAGAAAAGGCTCCATTACCACATCGAGTTCTTCTGGGGAGATACTGGAACAAATGCTGTAAAAGACGACTATGTGTCTCTTACAGATCGATATCCACATAGCAATCCAATGAGTGTCGGCGTAGTTCACTGGCGCATAGATATCATCAATATCCGTCCCCCAAACCTTGTTCGATTGGCAAAATGATGGTATAGTGCCTGCATAATAATTCCACGTCCCACCGGAGAGTCTTCTTCCTAAACCGTTCCGATCGGGCTCCGAGTCCTTAAGATCCTTGAAGTTGAATCTCCATTACTGAGCAAAGAGATGATCAAGGAAGCACATTCTCTCGCTCCTAAAATGTTGTGGGTTAGCGTCGTACCTCTTCCTCAGCAAATTAATCCAAGCATCAATATGCTGCATATAAAATAGGGTACAAGTCATAAGATATCAGACGACTTACTGGTAAGTCTACCAGACGACTCGTCTGGTAAGTCGTATAGTCGTCTAGTCGTCTGGTAAGTCTTCTACGTAGACGACTTACCAGACGACTTATACTTACCAGTAAGTCGTCTGATATATCAGTAAGTCATCTAAGTCATAGCAGAAGACTTGCACAGTCCTCCAGCCACTCTAAGGAGGTTCGGAGGATTTGATACCACCAAGTTCTACTTTTGCGTGGTTTTTTATCGAGAGGTGTTCTATAATGACTGCAAACACAAAATGTTGAAAAGCAATCAGTTTTTGTAGACTAAAGCAAGCTATTATGGGAAAACCAAGCTATTATGGGAAAAGCAAACACTTACGGATAAGTTTTCAACCAATCAGCGAGCTCCTTCAACTTTTTCTTGTCAATTGGTGCAAAAGGATTATAGCTTGGATAAAGCTTTTTGTTTGGAATAATCACTCTGGCCGTGTTGTTTGCCGTATAAGGAGAGTGCTGTGAGGCAGCAAGTTTCCTTGTTCGATCACTCTTTGCACGGCAAAGTGCCAAAGCAGCATCCCTCTTTTCCTGATATCTAGCATCCTCCTTCTGTAAATCCAAAACAGTGGGTTGATTTTTGTCCAATAGAACAAGGCTCGGTTCTGGAGCTTTATCTTCTGAGGAACTAGCATCTGCGGGCACATCTGGACCTTTATCCTCCTCCAAGCTCTTCCTTTCCGCGTTCGTCCCATTAACACTTTCACTCTGCAATATACAAGATGGGTTTATACAATAATAACCAAAGATTCATTTCAAACAATAATAACCAATGAGTGTCTTCAAACATGAAACAAAATGCATATATAAAATCCATACACTATAAACAAAGCACACATGTTCTGACATACAAGAAACAAAGCAAATGCAACTTTTCAGTTCTTATTCTTAAGACTTTGTCTACTCAATCTCTTGTTGGGAGATGATTTGTTACTAACCCCGGGTTCGAGCGTCGGTTTAGGTGGAGAGGTAGTGTTTTGAGATGATGTCCCTTTCCGTTTTGTGGTGACACCAACCTTCCTCTCCACAGCTTCCACCCTTTCCGACAGATACTTGATCTCCTTAAGGCACGTCTCAAACCCTTCCCTCATGGCATCAACTATGTCCTTGAACATGGTTTTAAT
>NC_027756.1:42131791-42139164 GCF_000695525.1 Brassica oleracea var. oleracea | reverse complement strand
TAATAGTGTAACAACCCGAAATATCTCTGCCCTTCACAGAGTCCATCAGCACCTTAAACGCGACTCTCCCCCTTGGATAATTCTCAAACCGTTCTAGCTCCTTCACTAGCCTTGCCAGAGTAACCCATGTAGGGGTTGAATACTTTCTCCCTTCAATGTATCCAGTGAAGATGGAAAGGTACGCGAGCCGCTTGCGATCATCCCGAGACCACCCTTCGCATCTCTCAAATGCTGCTATTATCTCATGAGTAGATGGCCCAGCTTCGACATGAACTCCCAACATCTCCCAAAAAAGAAGTCAACTCCTTTGTAACAACACAGTGAGGTCTCTCAAGGTCCTCGATGTACTCGCAGTTTAGACCAGCGAGGTTTTCAAACTCTAACAGTGAAAACCTCACAGGTTGTGGATCAACGAGACTCCACAGCTCATACTTCTTCTTTATGTCAAGCTGGAAACCGAGCATGTAGTGAACCAGCCTTGAAGCCCAATCAAATCCCAGCTCTTGGAACTTGATGAAAACTCCCAACTTCGACTCCTTCAGCTCTTCATATTCGTCATCATGAAGAGCTTTCTTTAAAGCAGCATGCAACGTCCAACAAGTATAATACAAAATGCTATGCACTGCGGGGGGCTCTTCCCCTAATGTATATATCCTACGGGGGAGTTCTGGCATCTCCATTTTTTTTTCCTGCAAAACAATCAAAGACAACCATCTCAAACAATCAAAGACTTATAATTAAGTCGCCTGGCAAGTTTTTTAGCTGAAAGACTTATATTTAAGTCGTCTGGAAAGTCTTTCAGCTGGAATACTTTCCAGACGACTTAATTATAAGTCTTCCAGGACTTCCAGTTTTATGTTCATCTTTTCCTCAATCAATCACTCGACAGTAAGAGATATAACTTACCGGCGGCGGAACGAGACGCCTCTGAGAGAATGCGCGCTAGGGTTTCCTCTCGGATCTTAAATAGAGGAAGCGGCTGTGAGAACTGTGGTGAGAACGACGGTGATAACGACGGAGAGATAACCGACGATGAGAACGATGGATTAGATAGAATCGACGGAAATCGCCTTTGAAATCGCCTTTGAGAGAAACGCCGTTAGGGTTTTCTGATTTTTGCGAAACAGTGAATAAAAAAAAACCTTATATATGGCCGGTAAATAATCTGGTTAGGTTTAAAAGTACATTGTAAAATTAAAGGCTCGGTCCAGTTTGGACGACTTACTAGTAAGTCGTCTGATAGTAAGTCGTCTGTTGAATACTGTACATCAGACGACTTACTAGTAAGTCGTCCCATACCCTAAATTTAACCCCTAAAATAAATTGACTAAATTAACTAACTAACCACGTTATAAAGCCGTAGTTATACTTAAATAGTGTTTATTATACACATAAATAAACACACTTAGGTAAATTTTAAAATTTTGAAAAAAATATTTATGCATTCCAAAATCTAAACCTAAGAACACATACAATATTACAACATATGTTGGCAAACCTAAACCAAAGAATATCATGACTCACTACCTTCACTCATCTATGTTGAAAACAATTAAATTTTGTTATATTTTAATTTATATATCTTAAAACATATGTTAATTACATGATTTCAATTTTTCAGTTATCAAAATATTTTTTACAAAAATTTTAAATTATTTCTAAGTAGAACTAGACCAGACGACTTACGGGGGGTTAGAAACGTAAAAAAAATCGGTTTTTTTGTTTGTTCACAAGGGGCTGGTTGTAATTTCAATAGCCTTTTAGGTTACTTTTGCATTTGATTCAAGTTTGAGTTTACCTTTGTGTTTGAAATCAAGTTGTGAGTCATATTTGACAATTTTCCCTTAATACGTCGGCAAAAAAACTCAAAGTATTAGAAATCATGTACTCTATATTGAAACGTGAGAAAATAAAACAAGAGTATTTACTACATAAATACATAAATATATGTCAGTTGTTACATTCGCACAGTGTGAAACTGTGAATCCTAAAAGGATGTAAAGACTGTGGTCTCTTCTGACAGTTATGAAGTCAGAGACTTCCCCACTTGATACTCTTCTCACAAGAATCAAAGAATGTGGTCTCATCTGACAATTGTGAAGCATCAGAACTAAAGGAATAAAAGAAGACATTTAATAAGTCTTCTTGTGATGTAACAATTACCAGAGCTTCAACGCACATTCTATTTTGATTGATCAAAGTCAGAGCTTCCCCACTTGATATTCTGAGGTTTTATGTCATTACAACCCAATTCAAATACTTAAATTTTGAAGTTGTGAATAGTAAAACTTAGAATTTGAAATTTTACTACTCACAACCTCAAAACTATCTTTTTTTGGGTCTTTATAATTATTTCTTTTCATAAATATTCGTAACTTTTGTTAATGTCAAAAATTATAATGCAAATAAATATTTTTTTAAGGATTGTTTTGAGGATTTATAGTTGAATTAACCAATCCTCAAATTTTCATTTTGAAGTTTTGATCTCCTTAAAATGAGATCTTGGGTTACATATGATCTTAATTGCTTTACAAGGGAACATGAGGTGGTCAAAGTTTTCCATTGATGAACTTTTAAAAAAGTTTTAATATATAGTTTTCTTTTTGAACAAGTGTGAGTCAGTACATATAAATAATTAACGTAAACACCTTTTAAGAACACGTTATAACAGCGACATTAAATAGTCACGGCCCCTTCTTGTGAAATAGAAATACTCATTTACGTATGTAATAGTATGATATGATGGTTACATACAAAGTATGTATGGTTAGTACAAAAAATCAATGGCTACAAGTTACAAGTGTCGAGTTCTTAGTCCCGAGTGTATGCCACCGTTATTGATCACGTCCAGATGTAGCATCCCGTCCGGGAAAACCGAAAACACATCGGGCATGACTATAATACAATTTTAAGCAGACAAGAACATAATTCAAATAAATTACCTTTAGTTATAAACACAAGCTAAATATTTTACTCTACGACAGATTGTCTATTCAAAATTTCGGGTGAGAATGTAGTTATGTATCTAAAACCCAAACAAAGCTGCTTTATTTATGATTTTTTTTTTGTAACATAGCCATTTGATATGGAAATTCATTTTAAAATTGGTCTGACTCGGTGTGTTAATTGGTGAAGTTTCAGTTATATTATTCAAAAAAAGAGTTACGGGTTATACGTCAAAGTTCGATTTGGTTGAAACATATTCGGTTTTCTATTTCAGATTTAGTTTGATTCGTTTAACATGAACTTTAGGATTATAATTTTTGCTCAACTAAAATGCTCAATCTAAGTAATATTGTGTCAGTGAATAAAGGTTGGAAACTTTTCTACCTGAAAGCTTCTTGCTTTCCTCCTCAGTGAGCCATGCAGCGAACCCGTCGAAGGACCTCCCGTAGTTGGAGACAATTAGGCTTGGTGTGTAACTGATTAGTAAATGTATACACCTCAAGTAATCAGCTTGTGTACAGCAGAAGTAAAGAATATATATATTATGAATTTATGATGAGCCTGTTCAATTAATCGAGACACGCTGACTCCACACCGGACCTAGATATGAAAATGGTTTACCTTTTTCCGGTGACACTACGAACCAATGAGAAATGGTAATCTTCAATAGTGACGTAGTCGTTGATTGACGGTAATGCTCCCATGTAAACGATGTAGACCTGCATTATCCACCCTTGATTACCATCTTACGTACGCTGTTATATATTAATCTTTTTTAAAAGAGGCAATCAAAATATATAACGTATCTCGGTATATAATACCTTTCTCCCATCGTGACTGGGTTGGGCGGAGGTGACCGTAAAAAACATAAACAAATACAAGACCATACTAAACTCGTTCATTGTTTTCTTTTCTTTTTGTTTTTATCATTCTGGAGGATACGAAGTGAGTGGACTTGTATAAGACTAAAACAAAACGTAAGCAACGGACAGTATTTATATATTGACGTTTATTTAATGGATAATAAAAAGTTATTTATATAAGAAATTATATAAGCCTTTCATAACGTATATATAAGTTATGATGGTTTTTTTTTGTGTAAAACGAGAAGTTTTTTTTTTTTGAACACAAGTAAAAGGAGAAGTTATGATGGTTAAATTAAAAGGTCACTACAATAAAACATGCGAAATCCGATGGCCATATTCGTCGGAATAGTTCCGACGAAAACCGTCGTCGGAAATATCTGGTCGGAAAAAAAAAGTTCGTCGGAAATTCGTCACAAATTCCGACGAAATTCCAACCAGTACCGACGGACAATATTCCAACAGATATTCCGACAACAAGATTCATCGGAAGTGTTTTGTCGGTAATTGATCGGAATATATTTCCGACAGAAGTCGTCGTCGGAAAAATGTCCGACAAAATTCCGACGATGATGTTACTCCGATATTCCGACGACACCTGAATCCGTCGGAATTTCCGGGAGCCGTGTTCCGTCGGAGTCCGTAGGAAAACTCCGACGGGCTATTTCGTCGGAAATTTCCGACGCAACATGTTCGTCGGAAATTTCCGAGGAAATATGTTCGTTGGACTTTTCCGATGCAATTTGCCGTCGGAAATTTCCGACGGAAAAGGTTTTGTCGGAATCTTTATTGTTTTACTATTTTGAATAATTTAATTATTTTATTTTTAAATAAATATGTAATTTATAAATTTTTTTATAAATTAATAAAAACTAAAATTAAAAATAATATTATACAAAAACGTTTTACATAAATTAAAAAAACATTTTCAAGTTTTTAAACAAAAAAACTAAAATTCATCTGAGAACAAACGCTTCATCTTGTCAATGATTGGTCTTCTTCTGATCCGCCAATTCCGCAAGAATTGTAGCGTTCTGCGTCTCCAACGCTTCAATCCGCTCATCCTTGTTCTGCAGCTGCTCCATGATCATGGGATCTGTGTATGGAGTTTGTGAAGAAGAAGGACACGAAGACGCACGACGAGCCAAACCGACCAAACGTCCTTTCTTCTTTGGAACCGTCTATATAGAAAAAAATTAAATATTAGTAATCAAATTAAAATAATAATGAAAGGAAAATTAAAAAGTTACCTGTTCCACCATTTCGTTGATTTGAAGTCGGCAAAGGTTGCTGGAAGCTTCCGTAGAATCGTCATCAGAGTTCATCGGCTGAGAAGCTAGGAGTTCTGCTTTTTTGGTTTGCAGATGAGGGAATCCTGAATTTTGTCTGTCTTCTTGTTAGTATATGCTTCCCTCATGACATCAACATGATCAACGAGATTACCGCCATTTGCTTCAACCTAAACACAAAGTTAATCAATAAATATGTAAAAATATTAAAAATATATATATTTTAAATATATATAACTTACAAGCTGATCCTCCTTAGAAGACATACTGCAAGCCCCGAGGTTGTGGACAAAAACACCTTTCCCGCCACGATCACTGTTGCGGTTTTCCTTAGTCTCCTGCTTCCCCCAATGCACCTGCAAGTCCTCCCAAACTTTGGTGTTGATATTCTTCGGTATCTTGCCCTTGAGCCATAGTCGCTTCCACTCATAGATCTGGTTCGTATAAGACTCCGCGACCTTCTCGTGGAAGGCCTGACGAACAGATTCGGTATGCCCAGACTCCCAATTGAATTGTTGCTACAACTGAAATTAGTAAATATATAAAAAATATTAAAAGTAAAAAAAATTTAGAAAATTAAAAGATTACCGCAAAATTACGGAACCATATCTCCTTTTCGTCGGAAGGCATCACACTCTAGGTCTTGTATCCTTTGCGGAGCATCGAATACATCATTACATTAATGCATGCGGTAATGCCGTTGTGTGACTTGTTGAACCTTAAAAAAACAAAGATTAAGTTAAAAAATGACAAAAAAAACAAAGATTATGTTAAAAATAAAGAATAGAAAAGTTACCATGTAGTATATCCTCGTGGTTGGGGATGGAGCACCTTGAGATGCTCTCGACCTGGTTGTCGAACCAACGTCTCAACTGGCATGACACCGGGCTCATATCGAGTAGCTGGATCCTGAGGTGGAGCTGCAGGAGGAGGAATCGAATTTTGCTCCTGCGATTATTCCGATACATGGAAACTACTCCCTGAATGAACTCGCTTCCGAGGTACGGGACGACGTTGTGCTGCTGCTGGTCTATCAGAACCGTCAGACCTACAAAATAAAATCCGTCAAAATTAGTCATATATATAAAATGTTTTATATTATAATTGTTTATAGTTTTTAAAATCTAAATATAACTTAAAAAAATGTTTCTAATTTTGTAACAAGTTCATATATACATATATTTTAATAATAGTAAAATGCTTTATGTCATTTAAATGTTTATAATCCCAAAAAAATAATAAGTTTTATAAAAATGTTTTAAACTTTGTAAAAACGTTTATGTATATTAAAAAATATATATAATTAAAACGTTTTATATATATTAAAAATTATAAAACGTTTTATAAATATATTTCACATATACAAAACGTTTATGTAAATAAAATATATATATATATATATATATAATTCTAAAAATCTAATTGTAACTTTACCAAAATTAAAACGTTTTATATATATTAATAATTATAAAAACGTTTTATCAAAATATTTAACATATGGAAAACGTTTATGTATATCAAAAATATATATAATTATAATTCCAAAACTCTAATTATAAATTTTACCAAAAATTAAAACGTTTTATATATATTAAAAATTATAAAAACGTTTTATAAAAATATTTAACATATAAACCCTAAAATCTACAAATCTAAAGTTTTCAATCTACATATAAACCACAAGCTAAAACCAAATCTAACAACATATAACTCCTAAAACTATCAATTATATCCTAAATCTTTAGATTCAAAACCTATAATCCCCAAATCTAACATTCCAAACCTAAAAACATATAATATAAAGAGGGATTCAAAGACTTACATGGTTGGAGAAGAGATTTGGAAGAGTTGGAGTCGGAATCGACGGTTTGTGACAGAGAGAGGAGGGAGAGCCTCGGAGAAAATGAGGAAGAGAACGAACTGAAGGAGAAGAAGAAAGGTTGGTTTATATATTAAAATTTTATTGCTCTCGACGGAAACCATAGTATTATTTACTATTTTGGATGACTTCTCCAACTCAATAAAGTTTATTGCTCTCGACGGACACCATAGTGTTATACATGTTTGTGTCGAAGAATCATAATTTTTTTCAACTCGAACCAAATTGATAGCGAGCAAAGAAGCATATATCCTTTTTTTTTTTTTTTTTTTTAAAAAAATCGTTTTTAAAAAAAAATATAAAAGTGAATATTCTCAAATATTTTGTTTCCATATTTTTAGGAACTGATTTCTTATCCGTAGAATACAACTAATATGTAGAAATCAGTTTCTACAG
>NC_027756.1:42124069-42131648 GCF_000695525.1 Brassica oleracea var. oleracea | reverse complement strand
ATATCCTTTTTTTTTTTTTTTTTTGAAACACACTTGCATTAAATTCGATCAAACAGAGTTTGGTGGGGCTATTAAATCAATCTCAACCGACAAGATATGTTTTGCTAAGGAGTCCGCAACAACATTTTTGTCCCTAGATATCCATCTAAACGAAATAAATTCAAAGGAAGATGCAATCACACTGGTATCAGAGAGAATGCCGTAGAGGCCAGCGAGAGACGACCTCGTCTGAATGGCTTTAATCAAGACCGCTGAGTCTGATTCCACTTTAATCAAGAAGCATATATCCTTTATCTTTATTAATAAAGTTGGCTTGTGCTCTCTTCTCCTTGAGCCACCTCAGCATCAGAGCATAGGGCAATTTAATTTTTCAACTTTCTCGCGTTGGTTTTCTATGTGGGCAACTGAACTCTGGTGGGCTTTTATTAATTTTTTTACGATCCCACATGTTCTTAGGGTTTGTCCATTATCGCTGGTATAAAAAAGTTGGTCGACTTTTGTCGGAGATGTCTAACCGACGCGCTGTTGATTCCCATTCACCGTAGCTGCTTACGTTTCACTTTGTATAATGTCAAGAAATGAAATTAACCCACTAATTCCGCCAAGTCCTCTTCAATGTAGCTTTAATTATCACCTTAAGCAGCTCATTCATTATACATAGTTACATACACACCGTCTGAGAGACTCCGCTAAAGCCTTTTCCTTTTCCTGAATCCAAAGCTCGAGTTCTATCTCACAGAAACCTTCCGACCATGGCGACTTCTTGAATACATTTTTCTAAGTTGAAGTCTGAGTCCTGACCGATGCCGACAGATGGTTGAGACAAGGTGAACTTATTGATATTGACATGCTTCTAACTGATGAGAAGGTCCGCCTCTTCCTTTTCTCAACTATTACTTTCAGGTTTATAGATTTCGAAGAAGTTGTTTATGAATCTTCTTCTCCTTGCACACCCATGTATCTATCAATGTTAACCGTCTTAACACTTTCAAACACATCTTGAAAGAAGGCTCGATTCATGAGTTAAGTGTTTTTCATGTTCGTGGATCTGGCGATTTGTTGACTCTAACGGCTGCAGAAGCAACAGGTAAACCGATAACCTGTTTTTTTTTTTTGTCGACATGCTTGATAAAACTAAAACTGTTGTCAGATTTCAGAAACTACAAGATTCAATGCAGATTGATTTGATCATCAGTTTGGTGTTTGGTAGTAAGAATATGTTTATGGCTTCTTTTTGTTTGGGTGAATGCAGATTGATTTGATCATCAATTGACTGATTAAACATCCAGGATCAAAATATTAAAGCAAACAAACAAAGTTCTATGATTATCACTTATCACATTATATATTTGACATTGAATTTTCTCTCTTTGCAGGTCGTAGTAGAAATCAAAAGCAAACACGTTGGAGGAGCCTTCTCCATCAAAAGCAAAGGTGGTTTAACTAAACATCATCATCAACTCTTTCTTCTCTCATGGTTAGTTATATAAGCCAAGTAATATCTTAGGAATCTGTCCAATTGTTGAATACTGCAGGTATTACCAAAAAAAAAATGATTATAACTGAAACAGAATCGCAGAAGAAGATCAGTATTTTTGGAAAAAAAATGTACTGAGTCATGGAACAAACCATTTTCCTTGAACTTGCGGAAACAATTGCACCGATCCCAACTTAGAGCTTTAGGTCCCGCAACTCATGTTAATAGCCAATACGAAAACAGATCTGCCAGGTTTGTTTTAGTTAACTTCCCTTACAAGAATGAAAAACTCCATAGTCCATATATTGATTATACAGTACCCTGTCAAGTAGCCTACATAGTTTATCTGCTCGCATTTATCGTAGGAAAAGTTATGTATATTAAAATCATTTTCAAAGAAGAGAAACATAGTACTCAACGCATCACGGCAACCATAATGATTGAAAGGTCTACGACAACTTTCCAGCTTTAATTTTCATGACCCGTTAAGCATAGTTGTTCACTTCTTGGTTCCACATGGATAATAGTGTTACTCTTTGTCTATGCAGGGACGCAAGTAAATTTCTGAGTTTATTCGACGGCCTTGCCATGCTCCTGCATGAAAATTTGTTTGCCTCTGGTGTAGAACCAAAGGTGTACGTTGCTAGAAATATCAACCCTAAGTTAGTTGGAGGTGAGAAGTTACAATCTGCTATGCTATATATGCTATTGTCTTGAGTTTATCTTCTCTACTATAGTCTACATATTTGCTTAACATAAGTTAACCTAAGGCTTTAGACAGCTTACGATTCACGCTTGGCAACTATATATAAATGTCTGACTGAATATTGTAGTTCTTCTTAGCTGTTTATACTATAGTTCTAAGCTTCTCTCCTGGCAGTTTTAATACTAAAGTTCTACAGCTTCTCATTTTTTAGTTTACCTTAAGATTGACAAATCTCCTGATTCACGCTTGGAACATCATAGTTGTGATTGTTGTTTTTTTCTCTCTGAATTTGTCACTTATGTGCAACTTTATCAGTTACCAACAATTAATAGCATCCACCATTAAAAATAATACACTTTGGAAAAACCTTGAGTGAAAAGATTCTTATCTTTCTCTAGCAATGGTGGAGAAAAGATCTGGTGGAGTTTGGAGAACATAATACATAGCAATCTCAAAGAGTTGTGAGGAAATGTTGAATAGCAAGCCGTCCCATTCCACATAGCTAAAGACATGCTTTGAAGTTTATACAAACAACCAACACCACAATCCATAAGACACTACATAAACGCAATTAATCACCCAAGAAATGTTAACTGGCACAGCACAACTATAAACAGGCAGCCAATACAAATATAAAACAACAAATAATAACTGAAATGTTGTTTCAGTTAATCTATTAACTTATATGAAGTAAAAATTATGTCATTTATGATAATCAAGTTTTCCATTGATTTAAATTAATTATATTAATGAAACAACAAATACTCAAATATGGAATTAATTTGGTTTTTATATTTATATAATTTAAGTCACAGTTTATATGTATAATTATATAATAGTCAAAACAGTTTAATTCATCTATTAAATATATCTCACATTGATTTTAAATTTTCAGATGCTTTATAATAAAAAGGGTTAATACAACCTTTTAAAATCTATTTTTTTTATAATACACAATTTTAGAATATTGGTGATTTGAAAAATATTTTTGTTTTGATTGACCATTTCCAAAATATAAGATAGTTATTACAAAGTCTTACGAAAACAACACAAACTAATACCTAAAGTTATAATATATTTCATATGAAGATTAATATGCCTTCCATGCATATATTTAAATTTTACTAACTATTCTATTTCTCTAAATCCCCTAATCAATGATGTAGGAATTAAATCTAAAATTAAAATAATTTTATATATAATTTTGACAAATAATTTTTAAAATGATAATAAAATTTGATAAATTTATTAAAATATATTTTAATATCTAAACTATATATTTAAATTATTATACGCGCCGGAAAACCACTAGTATACTCATAAAATCTAACAAATGGTTAGAATATGTGAATCGCAATAAACGCCAGGTCATCTACCATTTCTATATTTTAAAGAACTCAAACTTGATTAGGAAAAGAAAAAATAAAAAAGCATGTATTAATATACTTTTTTGTCAAAGTATAATAAAAAAGCATAACAACAACAATCAAGATTTATTTGTGATGACTATGGAGAACTGATGAGGCCTCATTAGTTAGCATCAGTATAAACAACAATAGGACTTCTAACGTTATGTTTCCCATCAGACCAGATTAGATTCGCAGAGGAAGGCAGTTCTGAGTCAAGATCCTTGCCTGTTACAGTTACCATGAACGATTGCTTCTCGTTGACCGTTTTAAAAGACAGAACACTAGGAGTGACGTTGACGCTGAGCTTAGATCCATGACCAGGGACTACTTTTGAATTGTATGTAGACTTCGGTGCACCAACATTAGTGACGGTTCTGTTGAAAGTGACGGTGAAGGAGTTATTAGATCCTGACAACTTAGCCGACATTGAAGGATAGTTGAGGTTTCTTGTTTGATATTCTTTTTCTTCGGGGCAAGTGACAGTTTCACCAGAGATGATTTTAAGGATATTTGAAGTGTAGTTCATGCCGCATAGAAAGGCGATGTGATCTGCTTTGTTCAGTTCGTAGACAAGTCCAGGATTTAGAGAGGCTATTGGGTCGACATGTCCAGATCCATAAGCAAACTCAGTCGATGCGATACCAGTTCCAGTAGCATTTACCGGCCATGCTGCAAAGATTTGTTACGAGACCATATAAGCACAGATTCCAAAAAGGTTACTTGTGGACAAGAAATAACAATATTATTTTTCTTACCGGTTGTCATGATAGCAGACTGAATCATGGAGGGAGACCATTTAGGGTAAAACGTTTTGACATAGGAAGCCACACCTGCAACATGCGGACAAGCCATAGAAGTTCCTGAGAGAACAGCGTACTTCACATGTCTAGTGTCATATTCAGATGGTTCACCATCCGGTGAATATGCTGCAAGAATCTCAACTCCCGGTGCTGTTATATCCGGCTGCAAGTAATCCACCATTTTTTTATTAAACCGGAGAAATAAACATAACCGTTGTTATAAATGTTACCTTGAGAATATCCACAGCGATGGTGTTTGGACCACGAGAAGAGAAGGAACCAATTAGAGGAGATGTACGATTGAAGATTGCTTCTGTTTTTAGAATAGCCGCTTGTGGAGAACTGAGAAAACAAACAAAAGACATGTTAAGATATAGTTGAAGAATTTTGGAGCAAATGTATAAGCATAGAGAAGATGATTGTGTTTACTTTTCAGACTCAATGTAAGAGACTAAAGATTCAAATTCTTTTTCTGGCAAACCAGAAGCAGGTAAAGGGTGAACAAAGGCGACGTCTGGCTTAGGGCTTTTGTAAATGATTGCAATAGCTCCAACTGATTTAACTACTTTCAAACCACCAGGACTACTACACACTAAGATCTTTCCTTTCACAAGTGATTGTTTTAGACACTCTGGCTTACATAGCCTGTAAAAATAAAATTGATATAATCACATTAGAAAATCAAGATGATCACATTTAATATAGTGTCGTCAGGGAAGAAATTACTCTGCGGTTTCCGCACTGCAAGCAGAGGAAGCAGCAGATTTTCCGTACACCAATGAATACTTCTTTCCTTTCATGTCAAAAGCATTCACTGACTTCCCCTGGTAATAACAACAGTCATTGGTAATTAAAAGTTACTAAGATACTTTGATACTAGAAATGAGACTGTTACGTTGTACTTACGACAAGTGTCTTGTTGTTTCCTAGAACAACTTTGGTGACAAACGAACGGTCTGTGGTACTAGCTGCAACAGTTAACATCCACGGCGCTACAGCCGAGGTTGTACTATCTTGAGGACCGCTGTTACCAGCCGCGGTAACAGTGAGAATTCCTTTGGCCATAGCGTGGAAAGCCCCTATGGCGACCGGGTCACTTTCGAACATGGACGCCTTTTTACCCCCGATAGAGATGGTGAGGAGGTCCACACCGTCAGCAATCGCGTCATCGAATGCAGACAAGAGAGCTTCTGAGCTACATCCCGTCGGGGTACATACTTTGTAAGCGGCGATTCTAGAAGCCGGAACGCCTCCTCTCGCTGTTCCATTGCCGATCCCAAAGAAGCTTGTGTCCGCGACTGCGTTTCCAGCCGCAGTGGACGCTGTGTGTGTACCATGGCCTTCAGTGTCCCTAGCACCTTCGCTTGTGTAGTCTCTTGCCCCAATCAACTTACTGCAAAAACAATATTAAACAGATCCACAATATTAACTTTTACTTCATGCCGAAATTAAAACCAGTAATACTAATTTTTAAAGAGAAAATCATTTATGAGAATTACTTGTTGCATGTGAAGTTTTCACCGCCAGAACAAACACCTTTCCATTTCGCAGGAGGAGGACCAAAGCCTTTGTCGGAAAAGCTCTCAGATTCCGGTGTGATCCCAGTGTCGATAACTCCAATAATGGTATCACTTTCCACGGTTGGGTTCCTCTTCGTCCCCTTATCTTGCTTTAAACCCATGAAGTCCCACGACTGAGTTGTATGGAGTTGTAACATTTTGTTCGGGAATACAGACACAACTCCCTCCATTTCTTAGGAATTTATAAAAAATAATTCAATTATTTAACTTTTTAAATCATTTAATGATATGTATCGATCGAAAAACACTCACCTGATACTCGTTCGAGCTCCGACGCAGTGAGTCGGGCAGCGAACCCGTTAAAACTCCTCTTGTAACTTCTCACCAAACGACCTTCGTTCGAACTAGAGTGTATATTATCACGTGTTAGAATATTCATAACGTTAAACTGATTATAACGCATCATGCTTATAGAATCATATATTAAAGAGAAATCACACCTTTCTCCTGTGACCTCTTGAAGAATACTCATGTGATCGGACATTGGTGTGTAGTCTGCTCGAGAGGGAAGTGAACCCATGTAGACGATATACACCTTCATCGATAATTAAATATAATCATATCATTCATCAACATTATCTTCATGTATAGACGGTCATGTTATATATAGGGAGAAACAAGAGACCATGATAACAATAATAATAATACCTGTCTATCTTGAGGATCATCTGTGACTGCTGAAACTGAACTCAAGAATAGGACAAGGAGACATGAGAGGAGGCAAGAGGAAGGTGCTCGTAATTTTCCCATTTTCTTCTAAATTGAATTAAAGGTCACTGCAGTTTATTTTCTTACTTTCTGTTGAGATCAAGATGAAATTATGTACATATATACGAGAGATCATACATGCATGGTATTAAATCAAAAGAATCTAATTCAATTCAATCCTCTGATTTTGTGCCTTTAATTGTCAAGTTTTACCATACTTGATTATATTGGTATCTGTATCAATTAAACTGTGACATTTTGTTCACACTTTTAGAATGGATCCCATCGGCTAAATTGCACTCAGCAAATAAAAACGAAACTAGTTCAGGATATAATAGATCCGTATCCTAAAAATTGAGTTCTCAATTTATCTTTATTTGGTTTTTGATTTTCTTATAGAACAATAAAAATATAGTAAATGGAAAATACTAAAAAAAATTACAATTGATTTTTTAGTTTCAGTTACTAAACAGAAATGAGACTAGATACATCTTTTACCACGTGGTCAAATATATTGATTGGAGTTTATTATATGAAGGCCCACTACAAGAAAACATCAAGGATTCTGAGGGAAAAAATCGTCGGAATTTCGTCGGAATATCGTTATTCCGACGACATACCGACGAAACACGTCGTCGGAAATAATTCCTCGGAATTTATTTTTTCCTCGGAAATCCCTCGGAATTTTCCGTCGGAATTCCGAGGAAATTCCGAGGATCACTAGTTTGTCGGAAATGTCCTCGGAATATACCGAGGGAGAACTTCGTCGGTATAATTCCTCGGAAGTTCATCGATCGATGCGTTTTTGGACATATATACATCGATCGATAGGAGTATACCGACGGACATTTTCCTCGGTTTATTCCGAGGAACTTTTCCCTCGGTATATACCGAGGGAC
>NC_027756.1:42094777-42121440 GCF_000695525.1 Brassica oleracea var. oleracea | reverse complement strand
AATTCGCCCCCCCTTTCTCTCTCTATAATCATCCGATTTGAACAATTTTGGGCTCCATTCCACTTGATTTTTCGAGCTCTACCTGATTCCTACACTCGTCTTCACCCTAAGACAGGTATACTCCGCGAATCTCCACATTCTGAAATCGTGTTCTTGAGCAATTTTTTGGGTTTTGTGAATTTCTTATTTCCGTGTTGATTCCTTGATCAAATATGCATGAAACAGATGTTTAAACATGGAATAGAACACAATTGTCTGTGATCAACGAGTTTGAAACAGGATTTGAGATGATTTAGGGATTGAGAATTTTTTTCAATTTGGTTTTTTTTTTATCACATTGTTCCTCGGAATTTCCTCGGAATATTCCGACGGACTGAGGTTTCCTCGGAATTCCGTCGGTATATTCCGAGGAAATTCCGAGGAATCCCAATTTTGTGTTTCCTCGGAATTTCCTCGGAAATTCCTCGGTATATTCCGAGGATTTCATTTTCCGTCGGAATGTCCGTCAGAATACCGTTGTTTTCTTGTAGTGGCCGTTTAATTAGATGACTAGGCAATAATGAGATATCTAAATAAAGTATAATATAAATTTATAGCGGAAGCACCGTAGTTTAGTGGTCAAGGTTTAAAGCCTAACTAGATTTTGACCCGCGCGTCCGTGCATATATTTTTTAATTAAAATTTCAAAATATTAGATTACTTTAATTTTTACAACATATATATTTATTTTCCGTGGTGCATTATAAAAAGTTTTTTTTTATTATTTATGATTTTATTTTCTTGTAAAATTTGAAATATTATCATTTTCAGCTTGAATATTTATTGTCAAGATTGTATATTTTACCAAGAAAACTTTAAAAAATTATACAATTATTTTTGAGTTTGGAAGATTACATAAATTTTGAATTTGTTTTTGTTACTACATTAATACATTATTTTATAAAAATATTTTAATTTTTGGTAATATTTTCTAAATTTTTCTCAACAAATTTTGTTATATTTAAAATAAAAATAAATTTATAATTAAAACTTGATCTGTCATTAATAGTTTAAATGAATTATTAAAATTTCATAGTTTTCTAATAATATATTTTAAAATAGTATATGAACTAAAGGTTACTATATACTATTATATTTTTGTTTATAAACATTTTTAAACAATATAAAATAAATAAAAATATAACATATAGTCGTAGATATAAAAATTTAACTTATGTTAATAAATATTTTTTTTGTATAAAATATTAAATATTTTACGAATTTTAACCCATTTTAATAATTAGTGATAATTTATTTAAATGAAACAGTTAATTTTTTTTGTTAGTTTACCTATTTAATATAATTTTGTCATATTTAATTCATAAATCACTTCTATTTTTATATAATACATAATATAATTATAAAATTTATAAAATAGTGTATTTTTCTATTTTATTGTTTTAGAATAAAATTGTAATTAAAATTGATTTATAATAATATTATATTAGTAATTACGAAATTAGTTAATCTGGTATTTTATAAAAAAAACATTTAATTTTTAAAAAGATTTTGTTAGATTCTTTCTCAACAAATTTGTTATAATTAAAAAATAAAATTTAAATTTATAGTTAGTTTATTATTAATGTAAATAGTCAAATATGTCATATTATCTAATTCTTTAAGTGGTCTTACTATGACTTGTTAATAGTAGATAAAAAATAGAACCCTAAATTAATAGATTAGATGATCAAAGTTTAAAGGTTTAAAGCCTTTTACACTCATGTATGAGGTCCAAATCCCAGACGACGCAATTTCTACATCAAGAGGTCTGGTTTTCAATTCCCGGAGAAGGCGAATTATGCATAAAAAAATGGAAAAAATAATTACAAAAAGATTTTCAGCAAGGCGCAGGATGATGCAGTCATACGTGAATCCTCATAATGGCAGATAAAATTATCGACTGTAATATCGTCTATGTAATAATAGCATAATAACGAGACAAAAAAAATTATAAATTTTAAATCATTATATAAAAGATGTGAAATTTGAAGTAAAAAAATTTATCGAAACTTATCGGAATTTTAGATGAAAATTAAAGTAAAGAACTAAGTCAAAGGAAAACTTTGTAGGCACGTATGAATATTTGACTAAATCATGTAATTAAATATTTTTCTTATCTTGATTAACATACTGAAGGAAATACAATACTCAAGGAAAGACAATTATGAACATTAACTTTGGTTTAGACTAAATCAGTTTGACTTTGTTTATGGTTTACATTATGTACTTAATGGGTTAGAATACGACCCGTTGGAAATAATAGATGAAAATTTTAAATACACATATATAACTTTTTCTATTGTTTACAACGTCTAAAGTGAATAAGTATTCATACTTTTCGAAATGATTACTAAGGAAAACTTTTCCCTCCTTATTATAAATTTTAAGTAGAAAATAATATGCGTTCAAAATAAATAGATAGTTGTGATCTATCTATACTATTATTTATGAAATGATTTTGTTGATTTGTCACATTCTCCTTGATTTTAGCTAATTTTGCTTATTTGTCATATTCTTATTAGTTTTTGATTAAATAATCAGTTTTTTAATTTAGATAATATAAATATTTCAAACTTTCTAAATAATTCATTAATTTGTATAATATAAATATTTCAAAATTTCTAATTAGAATATGATTATAATTATTTTAACTTTCACGAGATTCTTATTAGTTTTTAGCATAAATTAATAATTTAGTAATTTAAATAATATAAAACTATTTCAAATTTTTAAACTGGAATTACAATTATAATTATTTTACACAAGTTAGGGACAATTCTTATTTTCATATGATGTAAGATGTTTTAAAATTCTATAGTTTCGTTTTTCTCATTCATTCTAAATTGTCTCGATTATAGTTTTTGACATATATATTTATGTGCTTTTGATATTTGTTTTTTAGTTAGAATTCTATATTTTTTTCTTTCTTTGAGTTTGAAAGACTAGGAGCAAGTCGGTTTTATCACATGGAGTTTGGAATTATGAATTAAGTATTCTGAATTACTTCTGTAGTTATTTCCCGTGTATGTTTAATTATTGTTTAATCTATAAAAAAAATATGCTTTGATATTAAGTTTAGAGAGTTGCATATGTAATCATGTTATGAAACGGATAAAATAGATATATTTTTAATTAATAATTAGATTTATCATTATATAATTAACCATAATTTAACTTTAATAATAAAACTATTATTATCTATTTTTTATTTTTATTAAAAGTAAACTTATGAAATATTAAGATAAGTCAATGTATATATTGATCAAGTAAACCAATGAAATATTGTCATTTTCTCAATTCGGTTTTTAAAAAAAAAAGTATTCTTCTGAATTATCATCGAACTTTAATTTTTATTTACTTTTTATTTATTTTGTTCTTCCTTGGATTTTGTGTGTTTTAGTGTTTTTTTTTGTAATTTAATACATGTTTCTGATTCAAAAATACAAAGTAGATTAAGAGAGACCAAAAATTCACATTCTTAATTTATTTTATTGTGTAAAATATTTGATATATAATTATGCTCTTATAGTCTCATACTTTTATAGTTTTTTTTGTGTTAGGGAAACGTAGACCGAAATAACAATCGAAGAAATTTAAAATGATTAAGAATAAGTTATCTTCATGTTTAAATCATAATACATATATTAATAACTATTAGTAAAATGGTTATGTCCGCATGTGCGGGCAAAACACCTAATTATATAATGATTAAGAAGTTAATATAGTTAACATAAACTATATGTAGGCATGCGTATTTCATAGTTTTCTTCCAAAGGATTACTACTTATTCATACATTTAAAAATTATAATCAATATTTGGCCACGTTTGAAACTATAATAAATTATGAAATAAAATGCTGGGCGATTGTAGTGACTCATTTCCATATTTAAATTGAATATAGTTTAATTCTTTAAGCTAAATATCCCCTATATATTAATTGAAAAACATTACAACATTGTTTTGAAGTCACGTGTCACCATGAGAATGAAATTCAAAATTTTTAGAGAAATAGGTTGATCCATCTTAACTTATATTATACGTTTTATTAAACTAACTATTAAATTAATAAATAGTGTACAAAAGAATATTCTCGCATTTTCCTTAAATAAAAGCTACAAAATTAACTAATATGATTAACGTATATATGACAATCAATGATTATGAATAATAAATATTTGATAATAATTTTTGTATCTTAACTCTTTTTTGTTTAATTTTATATTATTAAAAGATATTAAATAACCATATTAATCATAAAATAAAAAGTTAATGTTTTTATATGTTATATTTTGAATTTTTAAAACGACTACTAAAAACATTAAATGTCTCATACTAAAATTTTGTGATCAATGGTTTAACGTTTTTGGTAATAACAAGATCCAAATGATCATAAATCGTATGAATATGAAGTCTCATTTACTAGACATTCATATTATATATTAATATATTTTAAAATTAAACTATATAAAATAGAAAAATACTTAAATATGATAATTTCTAAATTTGTATTGAAAAAGTATTGAAACCTTAATATTTTAATTTTGAAATTTGCATTCAAAAAGTCGCACATTAGAAATTTTGTGTTTATCATATGAGTATGAATTCTCAATAATAAATATTTATATTAAAATATACTATATATCTATGTTCATGTCATTGAAATTAAGTTATATACCATATGAAATAAATAAAATGATTGTTTTGATTTATTTACCAAAAAAATATCGTAAATAAATAAGATATATTGTTTTGATTTACTTCCTTACTCTAATTTAGTTATATACATAATACGTAAATGAATACAAATAAATAATAATATACAAAAAACTATTTTTATATATAACATTCACCCCGCACAATTATAAATAAAAATACAGATATTTTTGTAAATTACTAATTAATTTTATGATTATTTAATGATAATATAGTATATATTTAGACAAAAAAAAATTATTTTTCTAAAGATTATTAAGAATTATTCTAATTATGAATATAGCATAGCTCAAATGATGACATCTAGCAGTGTGTTCTCAATTAATACAATAGATAAGTGATACTACATTTTCTTGTGAACTTTACGGTTGTGAACTTTACAGAGCCAAAAAATGAGAAATACCAACTAGAGCTTAAAATTCAATTAGAACGTTGTGTTACTTGATACGTACGACAAGTGCCTTCACCGAGAACCACTTTGGTGACAAATGAAGGGTTTGTATTCCTGGCTGCAAGCCTGCAACGGTTAACATCCACAGTGCTGAGCTTGCGACTTAGAGCATGTTTGTCCATAAGAAACCCGAATAGGTTTTTTTCTCTAAAAAAAAAAAAATTAAAAAACAAACCAATCGCGGGCCGCCACGAGTCAGTGGAGCCCGCGAACAATGTACGAAACTCAATAAAATCGGTTTTTAATTAGTAGTTTTTGTAACCGATTCTTAAGGGTTTTGTGGGGACCCACGCACTAAGAACCTCACTAAGAACCCCGGATAAACATGCTCTTAGACCATATTCGGACCAGTGTTGCCAGCCGCATTTACAGGGATGATCACTTTTGACAGAGCGTGAAAAGTTCCAACTGCGATCAAGTCTTCCTCGAACAAGGACACCTCAATACTAGCTATAGAGATGGTGACGATGTCCAACACCGTCAGCAGTGGCATCATCGAACGCACAGTATTTTAACCGCCCAAAGAAGACAACGCTTTTGATTCAACCTCTCAAGTCACAGCTTCTCACACGAAGAGTCTTACATGGACTAATCTTAGAGCATCTCCAATGTATTACTCCATTTTCTACTCCAAAATAGAGTAATTCCAAAATGGAGTTAAGTTTTGCTCCAATGTATTACTCAATTTTCTACTCCAAAATAGAATATTTTAAATATATATTATTTTTATGTTTATTAAAAAATTAGTAATATCATCTTTCATTTATACTATTTGCAAAATAGTCCATTTTCATATGTATGATCTTTTATGTTTTATATTATATATCTTTTGTATGGTACTTATCTTTTATTTTTTATATGTATGGTCTTTTATGTTTTATATTATATATATTTTGTTGCATAAAATAGTTCATTAGATGGATATTTATATAATTAAGAAATATTAACATTAATTTTTATAATATATAGAGTAAAATAATATTTATATATTTATTTATAATAATATTTTATTAAAAACGAAAATATTTAGATATAGAGGATCATTTTATAAATAAAAAAGTTCAAACTCCATTTTGGAGTAATGAGTTGGTTTACTCAATATTTGGAGTAATCATATCAATTACTCCATTTTGGAGTAGGTTTTGGAGTGGGGTTGAAGATGATTTTACTGTAAAATGGAGTTTTGAGTAGGTTTTGGAAGAGGGTCGAAGATGTTGTTAGGCCTCAAAATCCGTAATCTTTTTACGTTTGCAGACAATAGTCGTTTTCAGTGATAAGACACCAGAGCGAGTCATCATTAGCACAGAATGTTTGTTGGTCATTACAAAGCTTGCTAACCAGTTAGGAAGGTAACTAACAACCCCTCAAGAACACTGGTGCTGCGGTAAATAGTCATAACTAGTAAAAAAAGTAGACAGTTTTCACTCGGAGCTATTCAATAGTTATGCGCGAACCCAAGCATACCATTTGTGTCAAACGTTAACACTTATAACCACCCCACATGAGGATTCACATCTTATGGTTACAAAGGAAAACTACACTATCCCGAATAAGAGTTTAATGTCTATCATATAAACTCTTCAAGTGTGAAGATAATTAGCAGCCATCATCAGCTCCAAGGTCAGTTCAGGCTCGATGTGGAACTCAGTCTCTTTGCCTCTGTAAGAGAAAATACAACTATAAGAAGCAGAAACAAAGAGAGTGCTGAAAGAAGGAATCTCAAAGCATGATTATAATCATCAATAAAGATGAAAACTTTATTGTGAATTGAAAATGAATGGATATATAGGTGGGATAAAGAGTGTTTTAAGGAAACTAATTGGTGAAAGTTAGATAGATGCATGCAACTGGTGATTAGGTTCTGAGTGTAGGAGAGGCTACAATACCATGTTCTAGAGCTCAAATTAGAGAAAGTGAGAGCGAGAATGGACCTGGAGTATTGAAGAGACCAATAGAAGTACTGGCAGATCTTCTCTAGAATTGTAGTGCTGATATCAGGGAAAGTCACTACGCCATCTTTGGATTCCGAAAACCCACCTACCAATCGAAACAACAACAACAACAGAGTTTCTTGAAACATCTTTCACAATTGCAACATCATTACTTTTCCATCTCTAAACAACATGTTGATATATGCAAACACACTTAGTTTCTCATCAAAAAAACGAAAAAAAAAAGAGACTATGACTTTGGATGATTTGATTCGAAATCCAATCACGCAGCTGAATTTTCGAATCTCTCGTAAAATCTTTGCTCAAACTGATATAGATTTGATGTAAATCAAGTAAGAGATCACAAGAACAGGAAGAGGGATTGCGATCGATCAGTAACCCTACAAACGCATTCAAAGAGAAGAAAGAGGAGAGGAACCTGGAGAAGTGAGCATGCTTCTGATAGTCTGTGAAACCATGGCGGCTTCCCTGTCGATCACGAACTCGAAACCATCCATGCTTATCAACTTCACCGTCTCTCTCATCTTCCTCCTCCTCGTCTCTCTCCCTGCGTCGCCTTTGGCTATCGCGCGTGATTTTTTACTCGCTGAGATCAACGAATGGCTGAATTAACGAAATGTCAATATTGAAAAAAAGGAATAAATTTGTTAAAAAGGCAAATCTCCAGAATAGCACATTTCTAATTTTATATCACAAAAATAGCATTCGAAAATTAAAATGACCAAAATAGCACCTTTCTAAGTTTATCCTATGAAAATTTTAATTTTTTTATTTTTAAAAATTTGAAATTTTATCCCCAAAACCTCATTTCTCAACTCTAAATCCTGAACCCTAAACTCTAAACCCTAAACCCTAAACCCTAAACCCTAAATTCTAAACCCTTTCCTTTAACTCTAAACCCTAAGTTTGTGACTTTTGATAAAACATTAAGTGCTATTTTTGTGACTTTTGACCTTGAGTGCTAGTTTGGGAACAAAAACTTGATTTAGTGCTATTTTTGTCTTTTTCTCTTTGTTAAATAGCCATATACGATATTATAGGAGAATTATTAGGGCCGAGTTATAAACGGAATATAAAAACTTATCTCTTAACTAGATATTTAAGAACCGATTATTAATTTTTTTAATTAAAAGTTAACAGACGAATTCTTATATATTCCGCTAAAAACTCCAGTACTCATGCTCATCCACAGTGGACAATGTACTTATTTTCGAAACTGGTACCTGTGTTAACTACTTTTATAGCTTAAATTATTTAGCTATCTATTTTCTAACCTAATCTTTATATATAGGGAAAATCTCAAAAACATCATCGACCCAACCTTTATATTCGATAATTAATTTAGTTGCATTTGTGGTTCGTTTTAGACTACTCCATATCATATTTGTAGAATAGTATAATGAAAATGAATATGGTGATTATTGTATATAATGTACAATGTATGGTAACTATTAAACTTCTTAAAATGTTCATGCTCCTATACGCCCACATGTAATATCCAATGCATAACACATACATCAAAAATGTAATGATTATTATATACAATGATAATAATAGTATAGACCGATAAATTCATATTAGTGGCAATTTTATACTAGAAGAAAAAGACAAAAATAGCACTAAATCAAGTTTATGTTCCCAAACTAGCACTCAAGGTCAAAAGTCACAAAAATAGCACTTAATGTTTTATCAAAAGTCACAAACTTAGGGTTTAGAGTTAAAGGGTGGGGTTTAGGATTTAGGGTTTAGAGTTTAGGGTTTAGGGTTTAGATTTTAGGGTTTAGGGTTTAGAGTATAGGGTTTAGGGTTTAGAGTTTAGGGTTTAGGGTTTAGATTTTAGGGTTTAGGGTTTAGAGTATAGGGTTTAGGGTTTAGAGTTTAGGGTTTAGGGTTTAGATTTTAGGGTTTAGGGTTTAGAGTATAGGGTTTAGGGTTTAGAGTTTAGGGTTTAGGGTTTAGATTTTAGGGTTTAGGGTTTAGAGTATAGGGTTTAGGGTTTAGAGTTTAGGGTTTAGGGTTTATGGTTTAGGGTTTAGAGTTTAGAGTTTAGGGTTTAGAGTTGAGAAATGAGGTTTTGGGGATAAGATTTCAAATTTTGAAAAATAAAAAAAATTAAAATTTTCAAAGGATAAACTTAGAAAGATGCTATTTTGGTCATTTTAGTTTTTGAGTGCTATTTTTGTGATATAAACTTAGAAAGGTGCTATTTTGGAGATTTGCTCTTTATACTATCCCAGATAATGAATTAAATCCAACGCAGACTTTGACTGCTACATGAATATTAACAACTATTTCTTCCCTTCCATAAAATATATTTTTTAGAAAAAAAATTTGTTTCACAAAAATACATTTTTGTGTTTTCTATGAAAAAATTGTAAACTTCAAAAAAATTAATTGACTTTATTGAATTACTATTAGTTAAAAGTTATTAAAAATTAAAAATTACAGAAAATAATGCATTTATTATGGTAGTTTAATGTGTTTTCTTAATATGTGTGAAAATACTAAAAAGTTCATTTTTGTGAAACAGATAAAGTATTAATTATAACTAGATTTTGATCCGTACGCCAGCGCGGATGTATTTTTTTAAAATATGATGCTATTTATTTTTTATATCACTATTTAGGATTGTGCAAAAAATTCCAATTCGAAAAACCGAACCGATCCCAATCCGAATAAGTAGTACCAAATCTGAATCGAAATTGATCAAATATCCGAATTATTCAAAATTTTGGTATTTGAAGAATTGAAACCTAATCCGATCCGAACCAAAATATTTTGGGTATCCAAAATAGATTTATATACTTATATATATTAATTATTTTTGGATTTAATATATATAAAAACATCCAGAATATATATGATACTTTTAAGTTCGTTTAAATACTTGAAAATATATACAAATAATCAAACGTTTATATCTAAAATAGTTAAAATATACTCAAAACTCCAAAATACTTAAATAATTATTAATTCTCTATCCAAATATTTGAACCAAACCAATTTATATGTTAAGTTAGGTACTCTGACATATGTTATTCAAATTTATATGTAATATATTCTATTGTTTATAGATTTTTTTAAAATTAAAGCATATAATAAATTTTAATTTTTTAAAAACAATCTAAATTGGTTATCCAAATCTGAACCGAATCATCAAAGATCTGAACCGAACACGAAATCCCAAATAGACTTGAAAACGAACCCGAACGCCCACTCATAATCACTATTATATATCTTATATGTGTCACCATAGGTTACAAAAATATGTGTTATCATATAATTAATCGTATTTTATACGTACCATCAAATAAGTAATCTTATAATTAATAATATTTTATACGTACAATCATATAAATAATCACATATATCATATTTTTAAATTTTAATATGAAATATAAAAACCATAATTTAAGTTGGTGTTTGAAATTTGGCTTTGTATTGTATTTTTTTATATATATTGAAAACATTTTTATAATGGTTATTGGAAAATATGTTAGTAAAAATCAATTTTTGAATATATGTATATTTTTGAATGAATTTTTTATATAAATCAATTTTAAATTATTATTTTGATTTAAATATGTATATCAAGTAACATAAGCCAATTACTTTTTAATATAATTTGGACTTCCAATATTTTTAATAGGATAAACCATTTACTTTTTTTCCCTAACTTACTGCTATCCATGTTTTCAAACAGCATTATATTTATTTTTTTACTACTATCCATGTTTCCAAACAAATACAAAAGGTATTTCTACTTTAATAAGATAGACTGAATATGTATATCAAATAACATAAACATTTTACCTTTTAATATAATGTAATGGACTTCTAATATTTTTAATAGCATAAGCCTTTTTTTTTTTTTCTAACTTACTGCTTTTCATGTTTCCAAACAGCATTATATTTATTTTTTTGGTACTATCCATGTTTCCAAACAAATAATAAAAGTATTTCTACTTTAATAAGATAGAATAGATTTGGATCCGTACCTCCGTGCGAGTATTAATTTTCATGTTTATATATATTTTACATAATTAGAATATATTTTTTAAGTTACTTATATATTTAAATGTTTATATATAATTATTTTAAATATAACAATTTGATAGTTTTCATGCAGTAAGTTAATTGATCATTTCAAATCATCACATATATTTGGTATTTTTTATTATATATATTTTAAAATTATTTTTTATTCAATTATAATGATTCTGATCCGTAATTCAAAGCACTAGATTTCCTTTATCAATATTTTTTATGTTTATTCATTTAAGATAATAACTATATACATATAAAAAAATTTAAGATAAGTTAATTTTATACATGAATTATCTAATTTACTAATGTTAACCCATTCTACTAACATATTATATTTCTAACATAAATTTTTAATGTAAATAAAATATATTAATTTATCAATTTAAAATAATTTTATCATATTTAGTTAAATACAATGTTTTATTTTAAAATGATAGATATAACTATAAAATAGTGAAATTTGATATAATTTTTTCATTTTATAAAAGATAACTGAGTATATATATATATATTAATGTATAATAACATTAATTTTATTACTAATTACAAAATTAGTGAAAATATTTATATACAATTTTTGATAATTAAGATATTGTTATAATGTTTTTCAACACATTTGTTAAAAAAATAAATATATTTATTTATATTTTAAATTAAAAGATATCAAATTATATTATGATTTAAATAGTTCAAAGATTATATATTAGCATTAAGGAAATACATTTAATAAAAAATTTAAATGATGATCCAAATAAAAATATCACACATGAGTCAATTTGAGTTTGTTAACCAATCCGGGTTTTTAGGAGTCGATGTTATATCAGGAATGATATATTATTAATTCATATTATTAGTAATAAATGAATGATAACTGATTTCTAATGAAGGTCCATTTAAAAAAAAATCATATAGGAACTAAGGTTGTGACTTTTGTTTTAATATATAAGATAGGGACACATACATATGTACACATATGTACAATCTATCTATATATATATAAATATGTTGGTATCTCTCCTGTTTTGCCACGTGGAAAGTCGTTCGCTGCAGAGGCGACACGTGTCCGTCTCAACATTATTTGGGCTTCAGACTTATAAATTTTGGGCCTTATACAAGTCTAATTTTTCAAGTCCGGTAACCCACAAAGTCCACCTCTGAACCAGCAGCCGTAATCAATTATATATAGATAGATAACAAAAAAAATCCACGTCATCGTAAACTACTTTACCACTTAAATTATTTGTCGGTATCTTTAGGCTCTATTATTTATGACTCTAAACTTTGATTTTGGTCTATACAATAATATTATTCTTACTATAGTCAACTAGCAAATGAAAAATAGATTTGATTCATCCGCCAATTTATTTAAAATTATATAAACTACCTGATAATTTATCCAAAAACTTAAATCACTTATTTTTTTCCTGGCAAAAAACGATTTATCAATAAAATTTACTCAAATTAACCAAAATAATTTGAAACGCCCGTAACCGAAAAAGACCCAATTTTGTTTTTGATATTAGCTGGTTCCCCACTTTGTTGTCCAAACTGAACCAAAAAAAACAAAATATCTGAACGAGAATTGAATCAAATTTTATAAATAACCAAACATATCTTATATATGTAGAATTAAAAAATAAAATAAAATAAACCAAAACAATTCCAAAAAAAAATAATTATAAAAAAGTTTGAATTTTAAAAAAGTATAATTCGAAAACATAAAAAATATGTTTTTTTATTTAAATAATTATTTGTTATATATATATCAAGAACAAGGATATAAGAGTTTTTTGCCACTTATTGAAAATATATTTTTTAAAATGCCCCTTTAGTGATAGTAAAGATCAATAATGGTACCATGAATGTGGTAAACATGAAATTTCACCTATTATCTATTTAAAGTTAATATTTTCTTTTATTATGTCAAATTGAAGTAAGAATAACAAGAAGATATATATATATATATATATTATCATATTATTCTGAATTGTTTTTTGCTAATTTTGTATTCTCTGAAAATATAGAATAATGAAGGATATTGTCATTTTAATTCCAAACCAAAAATGTTTATTAAAAATAAGGGCACTCGCACCGGTTGAAATTCATCAGTCTATAACAAATTTAAAAATATTAAAAGCTGAAAAAGAAGAAAGAGAAAGGATAAAAAAAGAGAGCAAGAGTGGTACCTGTGGGAAGAGCTTTCGTACTTTTCTAAAGAATCGATGAATACATGTGGTATTATTTTACAGGTTTTTTTATTTTAATTTTTAAAATTATTAATAACTAAATTATGTACAAAAATAATAATAAAAATATTAGTGAGATACTCTACTTGCTATTTTACCACTAATGATGCCTTAACAATGTGATCTCAGAATTCTATTCATTATTGATTTTTATAATATAGTTTTCAATCCACAATGATTTTTAAATGCTTCATAAAATTAATATAAATTTATATAAAACAGTTTTTATTATTAACTTCCCGTCCGTAGGGCGGGCCGATCCTAGTTTACTATATACACATGTTGGACACCCTATACGATTGAAAACAAAATCAAATAAGAAAAGCTCATACTATATAAATGAAAATATAATAGATGAACCGCCTTGATACATTACACAAGAACCACCACTATCACATTTGGTGAATTTCGAGAACATAAATCTATACTATAAACCAGAAAATAGAATATTTTGATCATTTTAACCTTTTAACGAGAACATACCATTACAAAATTTTATACTATGTAACATGCAATAGAATAGCTTCCACCTTTATACCATATTCACTCACCATCAAGTACACATATCCAAACTCCGAAACACGTAACCCAACAACCGCTTAACTTTTTTCTGTTTAGACATTTAATTAATTAAATCTGGTAAGTGCAATCAAATCATCTTAGGTACGTATAAAACCCCTTGATTTAATTAACCTTAATAAAACCAGTTGTGGCTGTAACTAACCTATTAGTTTTCGCCTCCCAGACCTGGACGAAATCAGAATATACTATGGTTTACAGACAATTGTTTTCGCTTCTATGTCATTGTGTTTACTTTAATTACCTTGCATGCTTGCGCTTATAGTTTTCGCTGGTATCTTTTTTTTTTTTTTTTTTTATAAAGAGGAGGTTCAATGGCGACCTGTAATCCGCACGTGGTTTCCGTTTGTCCGAAGACCCGTAATCCGCACGTGGTTTCCGATTGCCAACCATCTAATCTCCCTGGCCCGGAACCAGCCGGCACTAATACCCATTACTCAAAGACCCAACACCAATGCCGCGTTAACTTTAAACTTGGGGAGGGCGTAAAGCATTCCGTGGCCACAGGGGGTATTCGAACTCGGGTCCGTATTGGTGGAAGTAACTACCTCAAGACCACTAGCCCACCACCCCGTGGTTTCACTGGTATCTCTCTATGGAGTTTGTGTGAACTCAGAATTCCAACTCTGTAATTTCCTTCGCCATTCACATTTACATTGCTCACGAAAAGATGGATTTTCCAATTTATTAGCTTGTCTCCTTCACTCACCAATCATTTCTTTTGCTTGGCCAACCATTGCATCTTTCAGTCACATTGTTCCTCTCATAAACCTATCAGAAGGGAATTTGTTTACTTTCAACATAATATATAACATATCATAGCAGTTTCATTGCTATGTGTAGTTGCTGATATTTTATTTATTTTTGGTTATCAAATGCAATTTCCTTGACCAAAAGTTCAAAACTACTTAACTATTGTCTGGATTAGATTGAGAATCATTGTGATGTGTATAATCTTATTATTGGCCCAACAAAATACTCTATTCAGCCTTTTTGCTTTGCTGCAACAAATATCTTATATATTAAAAGAGAAGTCACGACTTTAATTTATGTGTGATTTTTTTAAAAAATGGACTTAATGGATATATTCCTAAAAATTCATGTTACATTTAATCTCTAATCTTATCATTTAAATTTTGGGCCTACCAGAAATTTTTATTGGACTATCAATAATTGGATTTAAACAATAGATGATTCATTAGATTTATAGATAATATATATTAAATAAATATAATTTAATGTTGTAATACTATACCTCCATATGTTAAATATTTAAATATTTGTCGATGTTAACTTTTAAAATTATAAAGATTTTTTTAAAATAACAAAAATCATATTATCTAACAATGATTAATCTTTACTATCTTAAACCAATGAAAAGAAATTTTAAACTATATATTTTATTTTAAAAATTAAACAAAAACTAAATGGTTAATTATTTACTCAATAATATAAATCCATGAAGCGAAAAGTTTAATTTTTAAAAACTTTCTAAATTTGTGAAATGTTACAATATCTTTGAATATGACAATAAAACAATATTTTACTAATCTTTATATATATAGTTACGATTTTAATAATGAAATAATAATCCAAAAATATATATATAGAAGAAGATACAAATACATGTGAAAGTTTGAAACAATCTATTCAATGAAAAACATATACCGTAAACGTATTATGTTTTAAAAATTGATAGACACATATATATTATAATATATACCAATTTAGAATTGAAACACAAAATATTTATATAAAAATAAATGAAAACAAAAATCCGCGCGGTTGCGTGGATCGAGATCTAGTAATTAAATTTAAAATATTTTACTACAAACTTACGCCAAGAGTTGTTATGAGTATTATTCAACAAATTAAAACTTACCAACACGCTAATTTTAACTAATTAATTTTATTTGAGCACTTAAGCCATTATTTTTTTGTTATTTTTGACATGTCACATGTGTCAGTTAAGATGACTTCTTTTTTTTTTTTTTGGTTGATGTCAGTTAAGATGGCTAATCAGTAAACCTCTTCCTTAAAGTTATGGTTATTATCTGTCTTATGTATTTTAAATGCCTAATTAGTCTCACAAACCACCTAAAGGTTTTTTCTCCTCAAAATTATGATTATTTCTTGTTGACGAAATTGATGAAAATGGCTAATTTTTTGTTAACATATGAAAATGGTTGATTAGTCTCACCACTATAGAAGATTGATTGTTATGTAAATAATGGTTGTTTACTGTTAGCTAAAATTTTATTGCCGTAAGCAAAACCTACTTGGTTGCGTGGTTTTGTGATTATTATAACTAATTACGAGGGGAAAAGTTAGTTGTTATCTTTTTGTCAACTTCTATAATGATCAATCAACAGACTATCACCAATACATTGACAGAATGTAAATCATACAAAAATCATGAGAGATAATCATTTCAAAACACTCTGCAGACGTGTCTCCCAGCAATTGGCTGGGAACCAATGTAACATGACAGTGATTACCCTAATAGAAAATTAATAAGTCACGTCATAATTCCTAGGATACCCCTGAAACATCCATCCTCTTAAACTTTTGTCAGCCAACTCAGAACTCTTATCATTCTTTAATACGCCGTCGTTTGTCTTGTCGAATCTACTCAATTACATAAACATACACAAAGGCCACAGACAATTAAAGCAGTTCCTCAATCAGTTGAAAATTTTCATAATCGGAGAGTGTTTCCTTCCATAGAAAGCAGATCTGAAGAGGGTATGTTCATTTCGATTAATCCGTCGACTCGTTTTTATGATGCATGATATCGATGTTGTTTCTGTGATGATCGGTCGGGTATGTTTTATGTATAGGTTCTTTACTATTTGTGCGATCAAAGAGGAAAACAAAAATGGCGCATAGAGTAGAACAGGATTACGATTATCTGTTCAAGATCGTGTTGATCGGTGATTCAGGTGTCGGGAAATCAAACATATTGTCTAGATTCACAAGGAATGAGTTCTGCTTGGAGTCTAAGTCCACCATTGGTGTTGAATTCGCCACAAGAACTCTTCAGGTCATTCAAAGTTTCTTCCTTTTTCTTCTATGTTATAAACGTTGGTGAATTAAGACAATGATGTTATACTACTAATGAACAAAAAGTTATGTTTCTGGGTGCGTCTGTGGTCTTGCCATGTGTCCTATCAAGCTCTGTCTTTTCATTTTTCACGTGATCTCTATGTGGTTGTTTTAGGATGTGGTGGTGGTTTTTTGGTACTCTGTCTCTGTTCTTAACTAAATTTAAGTCCTAACCTTGTCAAGTCTTTACCTTCCTCTTCAGTTTTCCCTTTTTGTTTGCTATTACCTTCATGGTATCATCACTAAGTTGTAGAAATTCAGGTCAGTGGTACTTGTTTTGATGCGGTTGTGTTCTTCTAATTTTACTTGGTTTCCCTTTTTTGTAATTTTGAAGTTGCATCCTTTAGATTCATTCAGTCATAAGAACAGAATGTATGTTGACTACAATACAACTTGTGAAAGATCCTGTGGATTTGAATAGTTTAATCTTTGGGACTATTCGGCTGCATTCTTCTCCCAGCTCCTTTTGAAAGTTGGTTTGTTCTTTTTATTGTTATTATCTGAGAGAGTTTTATATCAAGAGAGATTCTTAGCTGTGCTGGCCATGAGTCATGATGAGCGATGCTTTTGTTTTTATTTATATATGTCTATGAATGAATGGTGGAGAGGACAAAAAAGGCTTCCCACAACTTGTGTCCCCAATAATGTTTTATTTACTGATCATCAAAGTCAACCCTTCATCCCTCAAAAAGTCAACTTATCAAATAATAATGTCATGCAACAGTTATGCTTATATCAGGTTCTGTGACCTATTAGTTGTTAACATTGTGCCTTGTTTTGTGATTGTCATATGGTTATGCAGGTTGAAGGAAAGACTGTAAAGGCTCAGATATGGGACACAGCAGGGCAAGAGCGGTACAGAGCCATCACAAGCGCTTACTACAGAGGCGCAGTAGGTGCACTTCTTGTCTACGACATCACCAAAAGACAGACCTTTGACAATGCCCTAAGGTGGCTACGCGAACTAAGAGACCATGCGGATTCCAACATTGTGATCATGATGGCTGGGAACAAATCCGATCTAAACCACTTGAGATCGGTTTCTGAAGAAGATGGTCGGAATCTAGCTGAGGCAGAGGGTCTCTCTTTCTTGGAGACGTCTGCTCTTGAAGCCACAAATGTCGAGAAAGCATTTCAAACCGTGTTGACAGAGATTTATCACATCATCAGCAAAAAAGCTTTGGCGGCTCAAGAAGCAGCGGCTGCTAATTCCGCGATTCCAGGGCAAGGTACAACGATTAACGTTGATGACACATCTGGAGCTGCCAAAAGTGGTTGCTGCTCTTCTTAGTTATAAAGCTTTGTCCTCTTTCAAAGCACTCAACTTTCGTTTTGTTTTGCCTAATCTTTCACTTCTTTTCTTTTCGATTTTTGTGGCTGATGAAAATGTAACTCTTCAAGAACAGATAGCACACTTCTCTTCAGTTATTTAAATGATGAAATCTTTGATGGGTTTTTGTTCAGAAGAAGAAAACTAAAAAGAGCTTGTTAGTATACTTGTCTTGTGTTGGGTGTTTTCTCGACTCTCGTATGGTTCAGGTTTACAATTGTTCATTCTTTTTCTTTATCATGAGTAACCACAGCTTTATGAAAATAGAAAACGAAAGACAAGGTTTCATGATTAGTAATCCAATTATTAAAGAAGATTTGGATCATTGTTTACATTTGTAATTACTTAAGATTTTTCTTTTTGTACAAATACCTGAGAATATTTTAGTGAAAAACTATATAGACGGTAGTAAAAGACTGTGCATATAAGGAAGGTTGGACGTGGGAAAAGATACAAGTGAGCATGGATTAATGGATGATATAAACCTCTACAAAACAAAAAGATGCATGATAAATTGAGATAACAACAAGAATAAAAGTTTACAATCGTAGTTTTCAGTGAAAATGACAGCTTCTGACTGCTGATAATAACTATGAAAAAACGTAAGCTGTATTCGAATTGGTTACTAAATATGTAATTGTTTCTGAACACAATGTAAAAAGTATCTAAAATCAGAAACACCATATAAGTAACCACATTTATCTAAAATTAGTTACTATCTCTATATAATACTAAAAAAACACAGGAGTATAGTTATTCTTGTCGAGTTCCCCAGAACTCTCATTCTTGATCTCTCTCTTGGAGGTGAAATGAAAAATGTGGGTCTTCTTTTAGCTAAACGTGTTGGTTAGTCGATGACATATCCTGAATTTCTGATGAAAGACTATTTTATATGATCTTAGGCGGATATGAGACTTGAACTTTGAAAGCTAAATCCTCTTTTTCACAAATTCAGAATGAAACAGTTACTAGTTTCTGATGCTAATTTCAACTTATACTGAACTAGAAGATAATGATATCTTTTATAGCACCTTTTATATTTGTCAAAATAAATAAATATATAGACCGATATAATATGGTTTAACTGTTGAAAGATGAGCAAGATGACTTCAAAACAGTAAAATAACAAGCTTAGTGGAGTTTGGTTTACAAGTGAACATTAATAAAAAATTCATTTGTATAGTCAAATTATTTCTTCTAAATTCTCTAGTCTTTTAAATTAATAGCATAGATGATGACTAAAGTTGGATATAGATCCAAAAAATACAATCCAATAAACTCCTAAATTCTTCTTATCCAAGTATCTTACAATACTAAAAAGTTGGATATACTCAATATTCAGCCGATCCACGTAAGCATAAAAATTTAACCAATCAATTTTTATATTTTTGCCACATCAGCAGTAGAACCTAAGTTTTTCTTTGCGAATGAATCGATGGAGCTCTTTAATTCCGTTGAAACTAATAGTCTCTTCACCTTTCTTTTTGTCTCATTGTCATCCCTTTAATTACAAGTTTTTATGTCTTCCTCTTCACTTCTATTCACAGATTCATTAAACCGACGATAAAGTTTTGAGTCTTTGACCTTCACTAATCTTTCTCTCACACTCTCATAATTCGATCAGCCACGATGGTCTGTGGAAGGGACGCTTCGGAGATGGAATAGGAGGTTGCCCAAGCTGCAAAGAAGACGGGACGCCTTGCCGAAACACATGGCAGCACTGTGAGTTCTTGATTTCGTCTTAGGTTTAAATCAAATCTTTGCAGTTTGCACTCAGGTTTAGCTATCATTAAAAGGTTGATTCTTTGGAACTCTGAATTATTTTCTTATAATCGATCTTTAGTTTTTATCAGTGAGAATTGCACTGAGTTTTTCTGATGCTGTTATGCACATCATTGCAGAAGGAGGATACGAAAAAATTTGCCGACAAACGTTTAAGAATGTTCTCGAACAACATCTTTAAAACTCTTTTCAATGTTACCTGTCAACCTCAGTGACTGATTCGCTATTTAGTGACATGATTCACAATCACCGGGAAGAGAATTGCTGGTGAAACAAAAAAAACTTCAAGCTTTAACCAGTCTCTGATTTTGTTAGGGATCAAACCTGTGAGTTTCACAGATGTTAAGAGTGAAGTAATAAACTTTAGCTTCTGGGGATGAATTTTCAGTAACAGAGCTTGAAATTCCATGACATGTAGTTGTATCTCCGAGAATTGGCTCGCATTGCATCATTGTCAAGGATTTGTCTCTACGATGTTCCTGAAAGGTAAAGCCTCTCTGGAGATGTTTACCTGAGGTTTCCATGAGAGGAGAGCCTGACCTTCTTTTTTTATATGGAGAAACATGGGATGGAAACAAAGCAGAGGAGTTTAGGAAAGGAGGAAGAAGAAAGAACCAAAAAATGTGTGTTATGTGGGTATCTTCCTATGAGTCATGAGTCTCTTACACATGTTTTTTAAATGAAATTGTGAATTGGTCATATTCAGTCTTCTCATTGTTGTTAAGGTTATATGTATCAGGTCTGCAATTCATGTTATCTAATATATGATGAAATTGGTATTAAAACTGCAAAGTTTTACATGCAATTTGTTTAACCGCACATGTGTTAATATCCTCTCAAGTCGAAGCTTCTAGCTGTTAGTTCAACTTCAAGTGTTACATTATCTTTTCCACTAGCAACGTTCTTTGGCACCAGTGAGACTTGGGAAGAGATAATGTGCCGTGTTTGGGAATATATATATAAAATAAACTCAACAATATAGAGGTGTATATTGAGATACTCTGGTTTTACTTTATTTTCTGGGATTGGATTTGACATTTTTTGTATGTTTAGAGGTTTTTGAATGGCTATAAACAAAAAAAAAAAAACTAAACACCTTTGTTCTACTTCTCAATATGATTACAGGACCCGACAAATCCAATGGCTATTCAGTGTGATGAGAAGCACCGTCATCCTCTTGGGTGTGAAAGCATTCAGCTGTGGGGATAAATGAGATGCTAATGCGCCAAATGTACAAGCAGTCATGTGATCAATAATTATTTTAAAGTCATTTATCCAACTCTCTCAGATTATGATGTTCGATATTATTATCTCTCAACTTCTAAAGGTAAACCAAGCGCTTGTGGTCGAGTGGCGCGAGGCGAATTCGTTGGTCCTAAGGGCCGCGGGTTCGATCCTCCTCCTCAGATATGCCCAAGTGTTTGGCCAGGCAATTGGGTATCTAATTCCCATAGTAACAAATGGGCTGCCTCGCGCCGAGGGGTTAGTCCCCTGGGGTTGAGATCCCTCCAGGTTAATCAAAAAAAAAAAAAAAAAAAAAAAAAAAAATTTCTAAAGGTAAGCGACCAGTTTCTTTTTGAATCCTAGACTGCGCATTCTCCAGGTTTGTATTACTCTCCTTCATATATAATATTTTATTGCTAGGGGAGGTCTCTAAACATGATCGTACATGTTACTGATTTAGTAAATATCCTCACTGATGATTTTCTAACTGTGAGTGACAATGGACGCTTGGAGAAGACGACGAGCATTTGTGCGGATCAACGAGGGAAATTGACGTCGCCTCTGTTGTAGTCATGATTATCATCGCCATAGCCGCCACTGGAGTCGTAAATACAGTGGTAGGAGGAGGATAAGAAAAGGGGTTAGGGTGTTGGAAGACTGGCGTTGAAGATGGGTGCGAGGGAGAGATATACGGAGAGAAAGAATCTGAAATTGCAGGAGAGAAGAGATGACGTTGTTGTTTTCCTCTACAGATTTCAAGAGATGGATAAGCTTCACAACATTTTATGACTCTCTGTCTCTTTTGATTCGGCTCACTTCTCCTAGAAAAGGTTTTGGGTTTGTTCCACGAAGAACCAACGTAGCAAATTCGCTTAAAACAAAAGAAATGATAAAAGTATGTTGCAGGTAAATACAACATGAGTCAGAAAAGTATCATGCAGAAAACCTATATCTTTTTTCTAGATTAAGTCATGGACCCGAAGCTCCACGAATATGACCATGTTCATTGGCTTCACCACTGTGGATGTATTTTTATCCCCGCTTCCTATGCTGAAGATAAAAAAGATAGCATTTTAGTCAATGGAAAAAAGAACCCCAAATGCATAATCATGAATGTACCAGTAACGTTCATAACATCCATAACCAATGGTTTTCTTTCAGATGTTACAAGCAAGCCCGCAGCAGAAGGATATAAACCAGATATAGAAAGGATATTAAATTTTTATTTTGTCACTCACTCAATCAGGAGCAAAGTTACGAAGAAATACACTAAGCAAAAAATGGACAAACAAAAAGAGAAGAAATTACAAAAGATAGGGATGATGACTACAATGTGTGTATATATATGTTTTTATAAAATTCTTTGTTGAAATAGATTTGAGATTTATTTAGCAATTGCATTTGTGGTGGATTTGATAAGTAACATCTAAATTTAGTTTGGCCTTCCAAACCAACTGAACACTAATTTATGAAGTTATTTAATTAGTTACATATAACAACTGAATACGAGTTTCTAAGTTTATGAAAAGATTAACACAACAAATTAGATTGTGTCCTATGATATAAAAAAAACTATTTTATAAGTGCATTTACAACAAAAAAGGAAAAAAAAATTCAGTAGTCAAGAAAAAAAAGAAAGTTTATTTAACAAGCGATGAGGAGGAGGACGAGGCCAAGAAAGAAGAGCATAGGTTCCTCACTTAGTAAGCATGAGTGAGGGATCTTATTTTTCGGCAAAGAAGCTTAGCTTATTTCTAAAAGAAAAAATGTCAAGTTTTTCAGAGAAGCCCGATTTTTTCTTTAGTTTGGTTTTGTTTATGTTCATATTTTAATTTGTATTGTGTTCTCATGAACTACCCCGGTTTGGAGGACAATACTCTTTTGTAGTTTTGGTCAAACAAAGTTTGTCTAGCTGTAAACTTAGTTAGACCAATGAACTTAATTTCTCAATTGAAATAAACCAAGTAAAAAGCCAGTTAATATGTTGGTTTGTACTTTCTTTTGAGGACGGAAGATCTATAAACGTGAGCTCAATAATTCTAAGGTTAGATCATTTATAAATTTATCAATTATTTTACATCAAAATAATCGAAATAAAATAGATTTCTGAACATTACTAAAGTTTAATAACTGTCAGTACATTTTTCTGACCATACTATATACAATTTTCAATGTAAAAAAACACAACTAATTGTGAGTTTTAACCATTTTGAATTCATTGAAAAAAACAATAAATACAAACAAAATTAGATTTTTTATTATTTTGTAACTTATGATAAATTCTAATGTACATTTACAAATACAAATGCTAAGTTATAAATACTAAAACTATAGACAAAAACCCGGGCATACAGTCGCTAGTATTACTAGAAATATGAATTGGCAAACACACAACTATTGATGAAAAAATAATTATTTACAGGGAAGAGAATTATATTTTACTAAAAGAATAATAATAATAAGTGGTGTGTAGTGGGGACCAGCAAATCCATCAAAAATGGACGAACACGGGGGAGATGATTTCTAACATTATGCAGACAGAGATGCATTATGCTATTATTATTTCGGGGGAATAATTTTAATTTTTAATTTTTAATTTTAAATAAATAAACAAATAAAGAAACGAAGAGAACATTTGGCGAAACAAAGGAGAAAACTATATTGGTGACTCCTCCAAAGATCGAGAGAAGAGTTTAAGGCGATTGATTATTGTCCGAAAGATTCAAACTTTTCTTTTGGTAGATACACAAATCATCGATTGGTGTTTGGTAGTCTCGTCGATCGCGGGGGGTCTGCTTTGGGAATGGCGCAGCAAGAGGGGCAGGGGGGAAGCATGGACCCTGCCGTTCTAGACGACATCATTCGTCGCTTGTTGGATTACAGAAACCCTAAGCCTGGAACCAAACAGGTCATGCTCAACGAGTCTGAGATCCGACAGCTTTGCATCGTCTCCAAAGAGATTTTCCTTCAGCAGCCTAACCTCCTTGAGCTCGAAGCTCCCATCAAGATCTGCGGTATTCATTCTCTCTCTCTCTCTGCCTTTACAGCTTTAGCTTCGTCAAGCCAAAAAAAAAAGTTTATATTTTTATCTGTCTTGAGTAGGTTTTGTGAAACGTGAATTGGTTCCAGACAGAGATGTGTTTGTTTGTTTGGTCTAGTTATACATAAGGAGGAACATAAAATAATTAGTATTATTTTTTTGGTGTGTATTTGAGTTGTAGCTAAGAGTGGTTAATGGACTCATAAAAATCATTGGATTGATGTAACCTTGTGTGACCTTGTGATTGGTTATACCCATTGACAGAGATTAGCTGAGTATCTTAGCGATTGATGTAACCTAGGATTGGTTTGTTTGGTCTTGTTTTACAAAGAACACATAGGCTGATTGGTCTCACACGGATTTGTAATGGTTTTTTTTTGTTTGTCAGGTGATATACATGGACAGTACTCAGATCTATTGAGGCTATTTGAGTACGGAGGCTTCCCTCCTGCAGCTAACTACTTATTCTTAGGAGACTACGTGGACCGTGGGAAGCAGAGCTTAGAGACCATCTGTCTTCTCCTCGCCTACAAAATCAAATACCCAGAGAACTTCTTCCTCCTAAGAGGCAACCACGAGTGTGCTTCCATCAACAGAATCTACGGTTTCTACGACGAATGCAAACGTAGGTTCAGCGTCAGACTCTGGAAAGTCTTTACAGATTCTTTCAACTGCCTCCCCGTGGCTGCTGTCATAGACGATAAGATTCTGTGCATGCACGGTGGTCTTTCTCCCGATTTGACAAACGTGGAACAGATTAAGACAATGAAGCGACCTACCGATGTTCCGGACTCTGGTCTGCTTTGTGATCTTCTTTGGTCTGATCCGAGCAAAGATGTTAAAGGATGGGGGATGAACGACCGTGGAGTGTCTTACACGTTTGGGCCTGATAAGGTTGCTGAGTTTCTGATAAAGAATGATATGGATCTCATATGCCGTGCTCACCAGGTTGGTTTACTACTAACACAATCTTTTTCACTAAATGAGTTGCGGATTCTTTTAAATAAAAACCTGTTTTTTTTTTTGTTCCCTCGCAGGTTGTGGAGGATGGTTATGAGTTCTTTGCTGATAGGCAGCTTGTGACTATATTCTCAGCGCCTAACTACTGTGGCGAATTCGACAATGCGGGTGCAATGATGAGTGTTGATGAGAGTTTAATGTGTTCTTTCCAAATACTTAAGCCTGCGGATCGGAGGCCCCGGTTCTTATGAATGTAATGAGGTATTTCAAGATACCTTCTTGATTCGAGTCTTTTAGATTTGTTTGCTAAAAGTTTCGAACTTGGTGAATTTTGAGATCTTAGATTGTTTAATTGTGCAATTTTGCAGTTTAAACCCTCTGCGGGAGAGAGAGAGAAACCTTTGATGCTCTCCCTGAGGCATTGTCCTGAGAGGCCTTACATTTTACGTGTTATTATATCATCATTTTACTTGAACACTTTGCCATTTATTTTTCTCAAAACTGTATGTTCTTATCATCTTCTTCTCTGACTCTCATATTAGACAGTAAAAAAAGTCTGCAAAGTTTTTTTTTTCTTTGGTCAACTGAATTGCTAAGTGGTATATACAACTTCTGTATTCTGTATCACACACACTCAGGTAATCTTCGGCAATCATGACCTAAATTATGACAACCCATAAAAAAAGAGATTTTGCGGAACTAAAATGCGTGAATGAATATACTAAATTAAGGGAAATTGGGTCATATGACCATAAAAAAAAGCCTAATTCACATATTAGCCGTTTTACCTAACAGACCTATACACGCTGTTATATATATACTAGGATAAGACCCGCGCCTTGCGCGGGATTAAGTTATTATTTTTATTATATTTTGGAGAATGAAACAATAGTTTGGCTTCATTTGGATTACGGGTGTTCAACCCGGATATCGGGTTAGTTTCAGTTCGGTTCGGTTTTTTTCGGTATTTGGTTAGTAAAATATAACTACTATTCTAAATCAATATTTACTTTGACTTTAGTCTTTCACATACTTTTGAAAGATTTCAACTGGACGACTAAATTGATCAGCCAATCTTGTTGCTTTAAATCATTAGTGTTTATATATATATATTATTTAGTTTGAATATTTATTAAATAAAAATTCATATGCGTTATATTTTATGATCATTTGTAACTTATTATAACAAAAAAA
>NC_027756.1:42091700-42093957 GCF_000695525.1 Brassica oleracea var. oleracea | reverse complement strand
CAACCTATTTTTCTAGGAATAGTATATTTTGTATAGTTATTTATTAAATAAGAATTTATAATCATACGGTTCTATGATCGTTCATATCGTTTTATAACAAAATATTTAAATCATCGATAACAAAATTTTCAATCTGAAATCTTTAATAAATTTATAATTTATAAATGTTCTTGAAAATTCATTGAAAGTTTTAATATTAAAATATTTATGTAATCTTATGGTATATAGTGTTTAATATATATATATATATATATTTATTTATTTTATTATTAAATAATATTTTTTACTCATATGTTTTTAAAATCATGTGTATCTTCTTATAATAAAAATGTTAAACCAATTGATCATTAATTTTTAACATAATGATTTTAATAGTTTTAGTCATTTATTGTCGTTTTTAAAAATTCAAAATATAACATATACGAAAAAATCTAAATTTTATTTTTATAGCTAATTTGATTGTTTAATTTATTTTAATAATATAAAATTAAACAAAAAATGATGGAGGAGATATACATTGTTATCAAATCTTTATTATTAAACTCATTAATTGTCATATATATATTAGTCATTTATGGTAATTCCGTAGGTTTTATTTAAGGAAAGAAAATATCATATCATATCATTATATCATATAGTTTGACCAACTTATGTATCTAACAACATATAAAAATCGAATGTGGACCTACTTATTTTTCAATTGAATGTAATTGACTACCTAATTGAGTGCCACCTATGCATTGGGGCCTCTTTTAATTAATACAAAATTGAGGTTACATCTTTTCAAATGTTCCTCAATTAATATATAAGGGATTAATACTGTAATACCCTTTCTCTCAATCGGCGCAATCTGCTAAAAAAAAAATTAAAAATATTAATTATTAATCACACAAAAACAAATCGTGGCCTACTCGACTTCACATCTTTCTCTCAACGGCGTCGCATCCGCCTGCTTTTGTCATCTCTTTCTTACTCCCATTCCAATTGTGTACTTTCTCTACTTGTGCCATCATCCGACATCGGATGGCATTAAAGTTGTAGCAGCGGTTAATAACAGACCTTTCCTCTCCAACTTCACCAAGTTGATTCTTCTCAGATCTCCTTCACATCGGCGATTATGGTGAATTCTGTTGCAATATTGTAAGTTCTCTATTTTGTGCCATAGATTCTATTATTTCTATGTTAGCTATCCTATTTGGAATAGATTCGGACCTACTGTATTCTAAGTTGATAAATCTAACTTATCGTTTCTGTTGCATGCCCGATCTGGTAAGCTGAGGTAAACAAATTAATTTAGGGTTGAAATTTTCTCACTGCAAAGGGGGATCGTGATTTTGGAATGAAAAGTCCCTTTTTGCGATAAAACAAGTTTAGTTTTGTGTGAAATAGAATATCTTATGGAATCTGTGCTATTTGAAATGGAAAATTTAAGTTTTAGAGACTAGTTATGTGCCATTTCATTCTTCTGCTATTTCTGAAGAATCATATCAGAACTAATATACTATTCACTTTCCATTCCATCAGACCATCTGGTCCACTCCATATCTATAAATTATATATTATATCAGATGGTTCAATTCTAATTGCACATGTTACTTCTTGACTCGCATAGGCTATTTGGAACGGACACAATTAAACATTTAACTTAAGCATAAAGTAATGCATATACTAGTAGTCTATCTCATATGTTGTCATTTCTTTCCAACTTGTAAACTAATGTGTGTCTTCATTTTCATTTTGTATTTCAGGTATGTCATGGATGAATTGGAAGGGTAATAATACTTCTATACTATTTTATGAAATGGAACATATTGTTTTTCTTTCAAATTTGGCTCTTCTCTTATTTGCCATATTTATTAATATATAATGTACTATATAGTAAGTTATATTTCATTCGATGCTTGAAAGAGAGGGTTCAATCTTGTTTGTTGTTGTTTCATGTTCTATTGATATGAGTTTTGTATTGGTGTTTATATGTGGTTTATATTAGTCTGTATATGATTTTGTAAAGAGAAATAATATATTGAACGTAAATGGAATAAAATTTATTATTATATCAAATAAAACAGAATACAATGTGACGTTGAATGGGAATGATACATTTAAGATGTTATCTCTTCCACCTCTTTTCTCTAATGCCGTTAATCTTCATTTCTTTCGCCACAACATTCTCAATTTGGTGTAAGCATTACCTCATTCCCTGCAATCATAGACACTTCAAAATTTGAACAATATATATATGTACTGTGCTATATCG
>NC_027756.1:42066359-42091397 GCF_000695525.1 Brassica oleracea var. oleracea | reverse complement strand
GTTGACATTGGATTAGGGTTTATATTTCTATATAGGGTTTAGTGATTAGTGGCTAGGGTTTAGTTTATGGAAGATTGAAGTTGACATTGGATTAGGGTTTATATTTTTATGTAGGGTTTAGTGATAGTTGATAGGGTTTAGTTTATGTACGATTGAAGTTGGCATTGGGGCAAGCATTACCACCTTCCATGAAGGCATGACCATATCAGCATTTGAAAAATATGTTAAGATGATCTTTAGATTGTAACTACATTTTTACCATTTCTATTCTATATGCCTCATGTAGAATGGTAATGCATCTTACTGGCCTTTTAAAATTTAGGTTTAGTTTATGAAATATTGGGGTTAACATTGGTTAAGGTTTAAATTTTGATATTTGAGTTTAGGGTTCATATTTGGGTTAAGTTTAGTGATTAGAGTTTAGGGTTTAGGATTTAGGGGTTGAGGTGTGATTAGGATTGGGTTAGTATTTAGGGGTTTAGGATTTATATTTGGGTAAGAGTTGAGTGATTAGAGTTTAAGGTTTAGTATTTAGAAGGTGAAGGAGTATGGTTGAAGTCAGTAATAACTTCTTCCATGCAATTATAGATATTTTATAATTTCACAAATATGTACTATGTTATTTTTTTGTTTAATTCTATTTGGATTTTGTGCTTATATTTGGGTTTATGGTTTATATTTGGGTTTATGGTTTAGATTTGAACTTAGGGTTTACTGATTAGAGTTTAGAGTTTAGAGTTTAGTATAGAGGTTGAGTGAGATTGGAATAAGTTTTAATATCTAAGGATTGGATTTGGGATATGTTTATATTTAAGGGTTGTAGATAAAGTTATAATTTTATACAATTTTATATAGAATAGAACTCGGTGGATATGTATGTGGTCAATAAAAGTATACGTAGATGACTCTTCTTTCCACTGGCCACGTTATTCTTTTCCACATTTTTACCTGGTACCTGCAAAAATAAAGGATAAAACCGGATAGTTTATGGTATAAATGTTAGATAATAGATTATGTCAAAATCAAAGCTAATTACTTAATTTACATGCAATATATGGCTAGTTCACAAATTAATCCCTAAATTAATCCTTTGGTTGTCAATCTGCATTCAAAAAGGTTAGAATGGTAAAACCTTCACACAAAAAAAAAGGCCAGAAGATCTCTGTGTACCGTCAGATTATAAACAAATGAACGGTCCAGATCGCAACTAGCTTTTGTGAAAAAAGCAAAAAAAAAAAAACAAAGTTGCGATCTGAACCGTTCATCTGATTATAATCTGACGGTTTACAGGGATCAAGATTCCTTTTAAATAAGTTGTCGCGTTGATGGTTTTTTTCAGAGGTGTCGAACTATAATATTAGAGCACGATTATTGGGGAGTTCTTAGAGTGGGGTTTTTAGCGGAATATAAGAACATGTCTCTTAACTTTTAACTAAAAAAAGTTAAAAACCGGCTCTTAAAACTCTTATTTAAGAACCGGTTCTTAACTTTTTTTTTTTTTTAGTTAAAAGTTGTACTTAGCTTTTTTTTAGTTAAAAATTAAGAGACAGATTCTTATATTTTGCTAAGAACTTCACCTAAGAACCTCCAATAATCATAGGTCTTGGAGACAGAAGCAAGAGAGAGCGAAAGAGAAAAAAAAAAGTCAAAGAAGAGATGTTTTTCCACATAGTATTGGAGCGAAACATGCAATTAAACCCACGTTTCTTTGGTCGTAACCTTCGTGAAAACCTGGTCTCTAAGCTCATGAAAGACGTGGAGGGCACTTGCAGGTTTCTTTCTTCACCTTCAATCCTAGTAATCAGGAAATTCGAGATTGTTGATTGATTTGTGTTTGGTTTGGTGACAGTGGGCGGCATGGGTTTGTAGTGGCCATAACTGGAATAGAAAGCGTAGGCAACGGATTGGTCCGTAATCAGGGCCGGCCCCGAGATTTAGGGGGCTGTAGGCGGTTTTTTAAAATTTACAGCTAAAACTTTTTTTTTGGTAAATTTGGGGCCTAAAAAAAAATTTTTGGGGGCTTTTTTCTATGTAATTTTTTCCAAAATTTTTGGGGGCCTAAGGCCAATGTTTCGTTAGGCTTTGCCCAGGACCGGCCCTGTCCGTAATGGGACTGCTTTCGTCACCTTCCCCCTTAAATACCAGTGCGTCGTTTTCAGACCTTTCAAAGGCCAGATCTTGGAAGCTGTTGTCACTCTCGTCAATAAGGCAATGTCTATTAGTTTCATGTAGTTCTTTGTCTTTAGTGACAAATCAGTCGAAATTTCCACTAACATATGTTATCAGATGGGATTCTTCGCGGAAGCTGGGCTGTCCAGATATTTGTGTCCAAGCTTATATGATTTTTTTTTTTGGTTGCATGTGTTTATATATATAATAACTCTTATTATCTTCTTTTCAATGACCACAGTTGATACCAGATGATACGGAGTTTCAGGCTGGAGACATGCTTAATTATACAACATCTGATGGATCAGTTTGTTTCTTTTCTCTATCTCTTGTTTTCATCTATCTTCAAGAAACCTAATGTTTTCAATAATTCGTGCAGGTTAAGATCCAGAAAGAATGTGAAGTGAGACTAAAGATTATTGGCACCAGAGTCGATGCCACTGAAATCGTATGCACCATTCTCCATAACTCTAATTTACAATGCAACAACTTATATTCTTTCAATCTTATCTCTAGTCTTATCGATCGATGTTTAAGCACATTTGTCTTTGATTTTGCAGTTTTGTGTGGGCACCATCAAAGACGATTTCTTGGGAGTCATAAACGATCCTGCAGCCGCATAGGCTCAGCCGGCTTCGATTCTTGTCATGTGATAAAGTTGTATAATAGTCCAGTCCCATGGATGTTTATCCTGAATCATTGGAACTTGATCGTAACCAATACTTGTGGGATGTAACTTCATTCGAGTTTGGTGAACTCTGTTCATGTAGTTGCAAACTGTTGTCATAGTAATTGTGTAGAGAGTTGAGAGGAACACAAAACTCAAAGTATTATTTGAATTATATAAAAAGAAAATAGGATATCCATATTTGATAGATTTATGGACAAACACAAAAAGAGAAAAATCATCCAGTTCTTCTCCCATCGATTAACGTTCCTAAGGATATATGTTTTTGGTCAAAACCTTCCTTGACTATAGAAGCCATTGCCATATCAGCCAAGGAAGATTTTAATGTAGTACCTATATTTATTTGAAATGTTTGACCCTTGTTAGGGAAACCAAGAAAAATAGATTTAGTGTACTTTCGTTTATAAAAATCTCTACCACAATATTCCTCCTCTCAGTCCCCAATTTGACTTTCTTGTTTAGAGTTTCACACAATGGCTAAGTTTCTTACATCTCTTTTCTTAATCTCTTTAACATTCATGTTCACTGGAGATGTGTCTGCAGATGATAATAGACAGGCAAGTTCAAGTTTTTGCTTCTTCTTTATGATCAAAGCACACCGTTAAGTAACTCTCTCTCTCTCTCTCTATCTCTTTAATACATACGTACATATATGTATTGCAGGCATATATTGTATATCTAGGAGCACTTCCTGAGAATGGATACTCAGCTCCATCTCAACATCTCAAATTGCTCCAAGAACTTTTTGCCTCTAACTCTGAGTAGGATTCAACCTTTTTTGGTTACAGATTTGTGATACTTTAGATATGTAATTATGTAAAAGAATAATTATCCTCTCTTTTTTTTTGTTCCTTTTTACAGTTCTGCATCGAGTTTGTTAATTAGAAGCTATTCAAGGAGCTTCAATGGATTCGCTGCTTATCTATCTCTAGCCGAGAGTAAGATACTGGAAAGTGGGTAACCTCATAAATTCTTGATAAAAGATTAGAAGAACTTTAGGAAGATCTTACCTAAAACTCATAACCTTTGCTACGATTTATATAATATGTGTAGGTATGAAAAAAGAAGTGGTCTTCGTATTTCCAAGCCGGACTTATGAACTGGACACAACAAGATCATGGGACTTTGTAGGATTGGGTGAGAGAGCGAAACGAGAAAGTGCGAAAGAAAGTGATGTTATCATTGGAGTCTTTGACAGTGGAATCTGGCCGGAATCTGAGAGCTTTCACGACCAAGGTTTTGGTCCACCTCCACAGAGATGGAAAGGTTCTTGTAAAGGTGGCAGAAACTTCACTTGCAACAAGTAAGATTATATTCTAACATTTTCTTCTTATCAAACTTGATAGAAAGTTTGTATATAAAAATTATTAGGTGCTGAGAACTTATAGGGAGCACTTAGTTTGCATCTCTGAAACTACAAGATATCATGCAATCATGATTTGAATATCCTGTTTGGTTGATGTATATTTAATTAGTAAACATTATATTATTCATATGTAGAAGATTTATAGGAGTTTGTAATGAATTAGATCAATGAGCTAATATTTTTTTCACTCATAAGACATTGAGAGCAATGATTGCACATTAGTAAGCTACTTATTTCCTTGTGCATGGTCTGGTCTTATATACTAAACGTCTGACCTGTTATTATCTTTCTTGTGGTACAAGCAAACTCATTGGAGCTAGGTTTTACCCAAAAAACTCTGTCTCAGCCAGAGACGACGATGGCCATGGGACCCACACGGCTTCAACGGCTGCCGGCAACCCCGTTCAAGCGGCCAGCTTTTACGGCCTGGCTCAAGGCACGGCTCGTGGTGGAGCACCCTCGGCGAGAGTAGCCGCCTACAAAGTCTGCCTCAAGGACATTGGCTGCAAAGACGTAGATATCCTCGCAGCTTATGATGACGCCATCGCCGACGGAGTTGACGTCATCTCTATCTCGATCTCAAGAGAAGCCCCCAATATCCTGAGCAATTCTTTCGCCATTGGTTCATTTCACGCAATGACTAGAGGGGTTGTCACGGTTGGGTCCGCCGGGAACTATGGGCCCGACCAAGGTACAGTTGCAAATGTATTTCCGTGGATGGTAACCGTCGCGGCCAGTGCTACGGACCGGCGTTTTGTTGACAGAGTCGTTCTTGGTAACGGAAAAGCTTTAACGGTACGTTAACTTTATCTTATTGTACGATTTAGTGAGAAAGTACAGAAGTTGTTGGTTGATACTCTGTTTCTTGAAACAGGGTTTGTCAGTTAATCCAGTTAACTTCAACGGGACAAAGTTCCCGATAGTTTACGGTCAAAACGTTTCAAGAACTTGTCCCGCGTTGCAAGCTAGGTGAGTGAGAAAACTCTCTTCTTGATTGTTCCAATATGAATCTCGAATCAAGAACACATTTGAAAGATGCTCATAATGATAATTGGCAGCTTTTGCGCCAAAGATTGTGTGGACAGGGACTTGGTCAAAGGGAAGATCGTCCTCTGCGACGAGTTCCTAGCAAACAAAGAGGCTTACAAAGCCGGAGCCGTTGGATCCATTGTTCTAGACACTTTCACTCGAGACGTCTCCTTTGTGTTCCCATTTCCGGTCTCTTCTCTGAGCTTAGAGGATTATACGTCTGTTAAATCTTATGTCAAGTCTGTAGAGTAAGTACAGTAACGGTAGAGAAATGAATCACTGGAGCAGTTATGTTGTTAAACAAGTGAATTTGCAGGAAACCAGAAGCGGAGATACTGAGAAGTGAAGAGATAATTGATAAAGAAGCTCCTTATGTTCCGTCCTTCTCTTCTCGCGGGCCAAGTTTCATTATCAAGAACGTATTGAAGGTAATGAAACCGGAACAAATATCATTAGTAAACTTATGTTTGGTTTATCTAACAGATATTTGATATGCAGCCTGACGTAAGTGCACCTGGATTAGAGATTCTTGCTGCATATTCTCCAGAAGCTTCTCCTTCAGATAACCCTGGGGACAAGAGAAGTGTGAAGTTTAGCGTAATGAGTGGCACATCCATGGCTTGCCCTCATGTGGCAGGTGTAGCTGCTTATGTCAAGTCTTTTCATCCAGACTGGTCTCCCTCGACAATCAAATCCGCTATCATGACAACCGGTAATGTTCAAAAACCAAATCTTTGTTTCTTGATTTCCGACTACAAAAACTGAGAATTGTCATGGTGTATATTGGCAGCTACGCCCATGATGAACGTTATGAAAAACCCGGACCTAGAATTTGCATATGGATCAGGCCACATTAACCCAACCAACGCCACCGACCCGGGACTTGTGTACGAGCTAGAGTTGCAAGACTACCTCAAAATGTTGTGTGCAGAGGGTTTTGGTCCAGGGTTGCTTACAAAAATCTCAGGACGGAACATCACTTGTTCAGAGAGAACAGAAGTCAAGGATCTGAACTACCCAACAATGACTACATTTACCACTGCTCTTAAACCGTTCAATGTCACGTTTACAAGAACCGTTACTAACGTTGGATTACCGAACTCTACGTTCAAAGCGAGTGTGGTTACTCTTCGACCGGAGATTCAGATCAGCGTTGAGCCAGAAGTTCTGAGTTTCGGTCTTCTGAAGGAGAAGAAAACATTTGTTGTGACCGTCTCTGGTAAAGGACTCAAGGATGGAAGTGTTGTGAGTTCGTCTTTGGTTTGGTCTGATGGGGGCCACAGTGTCAGAAGTCCAATCGTGGCTTACTCAATCAACCCTTTTGGCGAAAACCATTCATAGAAAAACAGAGAGAACAATGTGTATTTTGTTACTTACATATCATTGATATACAACATAACATCTTTGAACCTAAGAACTCGAACCAGTTCTTGTAATCTCTGATAAATTGCTTCTTTCTCAGGGTGTGTTGTATCTCCCACAAGGAACTCATGGATCTGGTTGTTCACTTCTATGGTACTGCAACCTGGCTCCTTGTCAATGCCTGAGTCTCTCATACTTCCTCTGATTTCATTAGATTCTTTCCATTTCCCTGATGAAGCGTAGATATTCGATAAGAGAACGTACGTCCCAGAATCTGAATCCTCAGATTCTATCAGTCTCTTGGCGACTTTCTCACCGAGTTCCACGTTTCCATGGATCTTACAAGCACTCAAAAGAGCTCCTAACATAATATGATCCGGTTCCATCGGCATGTTTTCTATGAATCTATACGCTTCCTCTAGTCTCCCGACTCGACCAAGAAGATCGACTACACATCCGTAATGCTCAATCTGCGGTTCCACATCGAAAACTCTCTCCATAGAATTAAATACCTCAAGCCCTATATCCAAAAAACCTCCATGGCTACATGCGTTTAAAAGAGCAACCAAAGTCACCTGGTTCGGCCTAAACCCTCTGTTCACCATATCCCGAAACTCCTTGATGGCTTCAAAGCTTTCCCCGTGCATCGCTAGTCCTGAGATGATCGTGTTATACGAAACAACATCTTTGTCCACCATCCCTTTGAAAACCCGTTTCGCTTCATTGATATCACCGCACCTTGAGTACATATTAATCAAAGCATTCCCTACGAAGTTACTAAGCGTTATCATTTGGCTCTCAACAAACGAATGTACCCAGCGCCCTAGCTCCAACGCACCCAAATCAGAGCAGGCAGATAAAATACAGACGGCTGTGAACTCGTTAGGACTAACATTCTCCATCTGCATCTCCCTGAAAAGCTCCAAAGCTTTGTTCATCTCCTTGTTTCTAACCAACCCGTCAATCATCGCAGTCCAACAAACCGTATCTTTAACCTTAACATCTTTGAACAGCTCCAACGCCTCTTCGATAGAACCACATTCAGAGTAACAGTTTATCATAACCGTAGCTGCAACCTCATCTCTTTCAGGCATTTCATCGAACACCTTCTTCGCATCAACCAATTCTCCATATCTCCCGTAGACTTCCATCAGTTTTAGCCTCACCGATCTGCAAGACCCGAACCCGAGTTTCAAAACCTGACCTTGAATCTCTCTGCACTCCTCCAAATCACACGCTCTGAGAACAGAGGTGATCACGTAGTTATCAGGCATGATCGAATCGTCAATCATACGGCTATACAACGCAGCTCCATCAGCGGAACGATTGGATGTCACGAATCCATCGATCATGGCGGTGTATAGATACACGTTAGGATTGGATACGTAACGAAACAAGTCGTAGGCGTAGTCGATTGAACCGAGAGTGGAGCAGATGCGGATAAGTTCGAAGACAACGAAAGCGTCTTGTCCATGGAAGGTACGGATTATCTTGGCGTGTATCGGTGGAATTTGAGCGATGTTCTTGCAGTTTCGTAGGAGAGAGATGAATGTTTTCCGGCGTGATAGCCTGAGAGCGTTTGGATCGAGGTCTCGCCGGAAAGTTAATGGACCTCCGCTTGCCGTTATTGAAGAAATCATTCCCGCGCAATAATGGAGAATCTAAAACCGCACATAATTATAATCAGCCCAGCCCAAGTTAGAGTACATATAAGGCCCAGTTTCTTTTGAACCTGAGCCGAAAGGTTGTTGAAAAACAACGAAAGTTAAACCGTAAGGTAGACTCAAGGTGCTGTGTTCAAAAAAAAAAAAAAAAAAAAAAAAAAAAGGCAAGGTGCCAGAACTTTTAACAAAATCTACCGAACTGAGTTATAATTCTACTCTAGACCAACTCTTAACCAAACCGAAACACGAAACAACCAATCATATTGTTAGTACAGAAAAAGCGTTGATGAGTTAATCTCACGGTCTCCTTAGTTTCCAAATGTGTTTGTTGTACACAGTTTCTATTCAATACTCAGAGGTGCGCCCTTGACTCACTGTGCCACTGTAACTGATCCTTCTTGTTTCAGCTTGATTAAGCTGCTCTCAATGTTTCTAAGCACGGGTTTATAGCTGTAATATATGGCAAACGATTAATCAACAAAATAGGATCTCAAAAACTGTTGAAGAAGAAACTATGTGAATGAAACTTACACACGCATAAGCCCATTGTATGCTTGTGTTGTTTGCTGGAGTTGAGCTGAGAGTTGGAGAACTTGCGCAGATAACGATTCAGCTCTGCTCTGTTCTTTCGCCAGTTCGCTCTGAAAGAAAGGTGATGCGGAATTTTAATCACAGGTTTACCTTATAATATAACTTAAGAGCTGCTGAAGTTAAAACCTTGAGGGACAGAGTTTCAGTTCCATCTGACCCATTTGCCTGAACTTCTGGAGACACTCGTGATAGAGTACCAGCTTGTTCTGTTCTTAACTTGTCCAGAGCTTCACGGAGTTCTACATTTTGCTTTAGACATTCTTTCACCTATAACATTTGATACAAATCAATTTAAATTCCACGGAACTGTTTTTCACTCAAAAGGAAACGTGAGACTCGTACTTGATTCTCCCACTGCTTTGAGATGTTGATTGATTCTTGATACGAAGCCCAGAGGTTCGAGTTCTCCTCAAAAAGCTTCTCTATTTCAGATGATTGGTTGTCAATCTGAAAAACATAGTGCGTGAAAATTATTTCTCCGCTCATACCCTTGACTATTGTATACACTGATTGCAGTAAGTTAAGACATACCTCCATGAGAAGCTTTTGTCTACTACTCTCCAATCTTTCAAGGGCAACAGCCATATCATGCAACTGCTTCTCAAGTATTTCTTTATCTTCCTACATGGAAACGAATCAAACCTCAAGGATTCCATAAAACGTTAAAGGCCTATATGCTTCTGACTTGGCAAGTGGCAGTACTGGGTTAGTTAAAATTTTCTTACCACTGAAAATACTTTTTGACTTGACTCTGATGCTTCTGCATAACAAATAGCATGGGAACAGAGTTATTGATATGTATCCAAAAGTGCACATTCAGTAAAACGATTCCTTAAATTACTCCAAAAAAAACATTTTACACGTAAGCTAATGCATCCAAACACCACAGCTGCATAAGGACTAGTTTTGAAACAACGAGACTTGCAAAACATCAAGTATTACCTGAGGCACCGCTAGATAAAGCTGAAATTTTCTGTTCCAGTTCCTGCTTTTCAGACATTAACGAAGCAACTCGTGTTTGCTCTTCAGCTACACGCTGTTGTTCTTGCTGCCTCAACATTGATTCTTTCTGTGTATATTAAGAACATTACTATCGTCAAAACAAAGACTCTGACGAGAAAGTATCGATATCAAACCTGTAATTCTAATTTTAGTTTGGCCATCTCCGTCTCTAATACTTGGTCCGGGGAAACTCCAGCAAATGAAGTACCCATTGTTTGCTGTTGTATCGAGTTAAGCTCGGCTCTGAGAGATGCTGCATCTTCCTCCGCCTATCAACAATGAGTAAATAGTTTAGAAAACAAGAAAAAGGAAACTTAATATTCGGAAGACATAAATAAAGGCTATCTGCATACTCGATATTGTTCCTCCTCTGCCTCTTTAACACGTTTCTTCAGAGTCCTAACTTGAGCTGAGAGATCCTCCTATAAGCAATAAATCTATACCAATCAAAATGCAATCAAGGGTAGGTTATAATTGACACCATTAAAAACTAAATATGAGTAATCCTAACTCGTGAAACAACAGCAGCATCTTTCTCCATTGCAATTTCCTTGAGAGCTTTTCTCAGAGATGGCACTGTGTTCTGTTCCTGTTATATCCATCCCACAAGAACATATGTCAAGACATTACAACACAAACTGAATGAGGAATGGATAAAGATGTCAAACAAAAAAAAAGCTTTAAACTGTGACTCACTAGCACATTCAACCGAGTCTCAAGTGATTCATTCTCAGCTTCCTTTGTCTGAAGCTGAAGCCCATAGACAAAAAAAAAATCATCAATACATTTTATACACAAAAAAAAAGATACGGGATCTGCTTTCCTGCAAAGGAAAGAAGGATACCTTTGAGTACAACATTTTGTTACGCTCCTCCATGTCTGCATTCTTCTTCTGCAGCTCTTTGAGCTGAGAATATAAAGCACCAACATCGGTCTGTGGAGAGAACAAACCATAATCATCAGCAAGATCATAATATATCTATAAAACCAATACAAAACTCCTAATGTTCAATTACAGACTCAGCAAAGTTGGATGCAAATTCAAATTCGAGCATTCTCATTATCACAACCATCTCTATCTTCCAATCAAATAAAAATTTGATATAAGTTTACCTCAGAAAGTCGATTCTCGCTCTCGGATTTTCTGATCCCTGCAACGGATTACAATTGAAACAATCTAAATAGATTCCTTAATTCAAAACCAAAATTGAATAAGAGATGCAATTACCAGCGGTAGGAATCGGAATCTCGCTAAGATCTGGCCCTGAAGAAGTTTTGCTGAGCCTTTGAGCAGCTCTCTTTTGACGGATCTCCTCCAACTACGAGATCACAGAAAGCGGAAAAAGAATCAAATCATGGATGTAAAATACCGTAAGACGAAGATGAAGACGGCGACGACGGGAATCCTTACGGTGCGACGTCCTAGAGACGCGTGGTGCGAGTCCATGTTAAGTTTCCGGCAACGTCTGCAGCGGATGATTTACTGGTGAAGATAACTGCCGGCGACAAAATTAAATGTTTAATTTGGGCTTTATTGGAGAGGACAGTGGGCCAGGCCAACTTATGTCTCGTTTATAATTTTGGGATTTATAATTTTTTTTTTGTTTTTTTTTTTTTTGGTAAAATTGTTTTTGTATTTAGTTAGGAACATAATAAATAAAATCTTTCGTATTGCTACATTTGAGCACAGAGCCATGACTATAAAGTATAAACACACACTTGTGTGTGTGAACCTGAGAATAAAAGTTAACATGGTTACAACAACATCTAAGCCACTGACTCTCCATAAGTGGATATGGTTACATGGCATTCCTGTAGCTATGAATTTATCCATTACTAAACTAGAAATTCAGATTTTGGTATGACAAGTTTGTTGTTCCTCACCCAGAAATAAAAGGCAACCAATTCAATACAGGACATATTTATTCTACTCTCCTTGACGTATAATTTATCAATGGAAGAGGATTCAGAAATGCAAATCGTGGAGTTGAGAATCTGAATAAACGAAATTACAAAACTGAAAGAGAAGCAGTGAGTTGCCCTAGAATTCTCCTGGCTGATGGAATATAAAATAGGGATTAAGTTCCTCTTCAGATGGTTGTGGGATAACTTCCATAAAAGTTCATTATCTTAAACCCAATGCGATTTGCTTAGATGTTGAAATAAGATAAACCTCTGAGGTCATATTTTAGACGGAAGAACAAGAATATAGAGCTAGAGTCAACGAAGGAAGCTCATGTGGAAGCATTGGCTGATGACGTGGAAACATAAACGGTGGATATGAAGAAATACAGTAGTAGCGTAAACAGATTTTTTTTTGTTTTTTTTACTTTAGCATAAATAGATTTGTTAGCCTGTTTTACAATTCATCGAAGAGATCATTTGTAATTGGCTTGTAGAGTTTATCTCTCAAGAAGGCAGACTGAAGAGATTGTTCTTGAGATCTGAGGATTGGATTTAATTACACTCGGACGTGTTTTTGATGTATACTATCTGATTGGACTTTGTTAATCAAATAACCGATAGTTTTTTGCTTAACAAAATATCATATGGATAATTTCTCAAATCCTTTGATATATGAAGTCTGAAGAGTTTGCTCTCACTCAGTTTCCAGATCTTTTTTTTTTTTCCGTCATAAAATTCATTCAAAGTGAAATAGCAGTTGTGATACACAAACTGGCGGCATAATGAGCAAGCCCCAGAAACAAGAGCCCACATGAAGGCGGCAACTAGAACCTACACAGGAGTGACTTACATTTACGACTAATCACTACAAACGAACATTAAACAAAATAATTCAATAGACTTTAGAGACAAGCACGGGCCAATGATCAGGGAAATATCGTCGCTGCTACAAACCCGCACACGATAACATCCACTTCTTAACGTCACACCACGACTTACCGCTGCTGCTTACGCCCGCCAAACGGTAACTTCCAAACTCCAAGAACATGAGACTTCATAATCCGACAAGAGGGACCGCAAATACGATCAACACAACCTTCGAATACGGATCTGGCGCAATCACATACGACCACTTAATCCTAAAAAGAAGCTCAACTAAACCCCACAACTACAAAGCCTTGTCAACATAATATCACCGGATACTCCCGGACAAAGAACCACACAAGACAAGCAATCACCACACCCATTAACCTTAGACCAAAGTCTGCTAAACCAATTGTTCAATCCCACTCATAGCAAAACCCAAACTCTGAAGAGCAGCCAAAGGGAAAAAAACCCTCACACAAACGCTAATACCAAATCCAAACCTTACCACTCTAATTCAGCAAAGCACAAACAACCAAACAAAACCAACAACACCAAAAGCCCAACTAGACCAAAACACTAACAAGAACAAGGAGACCTCGAGAGAAAATCGAAAGGGAAACACGACCTCTATGTCGGCCTCAAAATCCGACTCCACCACCCAGAACCCCTGCAACAAACCGCGTCTCGACTCCAGAGCTCGCCGGACTCCACCAACGCCGAAGCCCTTGCACGCCTAACCAGAGACCGGAAACAAAGCGACAGGAGAGGAGTTTTGATCGTGAAGCAAAGACGAAGACTAAACACTGAACATCGGAGCTCCCGACAGCCTGACGCGCGCGGACGCGCCGGTATCGTCGGAGCAGATCTAGGGTTTTTGAAATCGCCTTTTTTTACTCAGTTTCAGTTTCCAGATCAGCTCAGCTTTTTTGAAAACAAAATTGACTACTTTCAAATTTCAACGATACATTAGATTTTTATCTACAGTCTACGCTCTACGGAGTAGGACTCTTCTCACATGTCACATGAGCGTGTGTAAACAACACGCGTTTCTGTCATTGTGTTGGACACATTATTGATGTTTCATGAATCCAAACTTATTGATGACTTTGTAGTTTATATGTAACAAAAAGCTGCTACAAAAGAAAAAGTAGAGAATGTTAATTCATCAACACGTAAGTATTCTTGGCTTCTTGCTTTAACTGTTCGTCTGTCATTCACGCACAATATGCAGTATATAACATCTATTAACTGGAAAGTTCTCATTAGAACATTAGCTTTTAAAATTAACAATGCATTATGGTACTAACACAAATCATAATTTACTAACTTTTGTAGAACTTGGATAGTGATACAGACATACATTAATAGAACTAGCAAAGCTCCATAAACATGACTCAGGTATCGTATAATTGATTCTAATTTGTTTTAGGGCTGTTCGTTTCAGCATCTTTCATCTCCATCCAGATGATCCATTCAGATTTTTGTGATTGTTTGTTTGTCCATCCAGATAGCTCATTTAGATGAATCATCTAAATGGATCTTATATTTGTTTCTTTATTTTCATTTTTCATCCAAATGAGTTTAGTAAAAAAATTACCAAAATACCTTTGTGTTGATTTAATATGTTAAAATTTTACTACAATAATAACTTCTGATAAACAAAAAAATTTGATAAACATGTAATTGGAAAAAAAAATTTAGAGTTTCAAACTAAAAAGAGTATTAATAATAAACCGACTATAACTTTGGTTTTGGCGGAAAACGAGATTTTTCGGTTTTTATGGGAAAACAAGAATTTTCGGTTTTGACGGAAAACGAGAATTTTCGATTTTGGTGAAAAAATACAATTTTGGTTTTCGCGAGAAAATGCGTTTTTGCGCTTTTGGCGGAAAAATACGTTTTTGGCGGGAAAATGAGATTTTTGGTTTTGGCAGGATAACGAGATTTTTCGGTTTTGACGGAAAAAAAAAAGCGTTTTTGTGGTTTTGGCATGAAAACACGTTTTTGCGGTTTTGGCATAAAACACGTTTTTGCGGTTTTGGCATAAAACACGTTTTTGCGGTTAAAACACGTTTTTTCGGGGTTCGCGGAAAATGCGTTTTAGCGAGAAAATACGTTTTGGCGGTTTTCACGGAAAAATACGTTTTAGCGGAAAACACATTTTTGCGGTTTTCGCGGAAAATGCATTTTGATGAGGAAACACATTTTTCGGTTTTGACGAGAAAACACATTTTGTGGTTTTGGCGGGAAAACGTGTTTTGTGTTTTGGCGGGAAATATGCTTTGTGTTTTGGCAGAAAAATATGTTTTTGGAGTTTTGGTGTGAAAACGCGTTTTTGCGATTTTGGCATGAATGCATGTTTTTGCGATTTTTTTTGTGGAAAAACACGTTTTTGTATTTTTGTCCAGAAATGCGTTTTTAAATTTTAGCGTGAAAAATTCGTTTTTAGGTTTTCGCGGAAAATGTGTTTTTGTAGTTTTGTCAGTTTTCATGTATGGCAAAATGATATTATGTTTTAGTAATTTGTGAATTACATCAGAAAGCATAATAAACATTATACCAAATGGTCCAAATTGGTTTCCGGATGGAGAAACGAACATGCCTTTAGTTTCAGGAATGATAAGATTTGTCATCTAAAAAGATACTATGGTAAAAAATTCCGAAACTAAAAATGTAAGAAACTTCACGTTTTTTTAACCGCAGTTTCACCTACGGGTGAAAATTTCTGAAGATGTAAACCGCTGTTCACTTGCGAAGTGTTACCAAAAGTCAAGCTAAAATTAAAAACTCTTCGTCTTAAACCGAAGAGCAAAAAAAGTTAAAGAAAGCCCCAAAAGTCATCATGACTCGGGACAAAAAAAAACAAACATTACGAAAGAGAGAGAGAGAGAGAGAGAAGAAACAACTACGTGTCTCTTCGGAGATCAACCACCACAACACTTACGTTGTCAGAACTTTGTCTAGCTAACGCAAGCCTCGTCAGCAAAATCGACGCTTCATCACACGCTTTATTCGACACATCCCCTCCGACGACGACCACGTTTCCAGCGCCAGTAACATCGTTTTCCGGTGAAGACGTTAGCTGACTGTTGACTTTTCCTTTCAGACACATTCGAACGACGTTACATGCAGTTTCGTTTGAGACGACGTCCCAAAGACCGTCGCTTGCTAGTATAAGGAACTCGTCTTGCTTGACCCGGTCCGTTACGGTTACTTCCGGTTTGCTGATAACGTACGGCTTCAAGTAATTATCGCCTGAAATGAAGAAAATAAATAAATAAATTTTTCGCGGCGATACGAGTTTTGAACTTTTAATTATCGAAAGTACGGAAACTTTTTGTACAGACAATACGACGGGGACAGAGTGTTTCGTCAAGTGTAATCAATGTTACTGACCTATGGCTCGTGACATTGCAAGTACTCCAAGGACACGTGGGCCATCCCAGTAGATAACCCGACCACCCGCTGCTTGAATCCGGTCTAGCTCGTCCGGACGGTCCGGCTAATAAAACAAGAGAGAGAGACACATGTAAACAACCCTAAAAGGCATCGGAAACAGTGACACGACGGATTAGAAGAGAACCTAGAACTCAGAAACTTTAACAGATCTTCTAACCTAAAAAGTCATATACATTCTTAACCACTGTCCAGATGTTGCATGCCCATTAATCAAAATCGAATTCTTCCCCAAAAAAAACAATAATAACAAAATAGCATTTAAAGGTGCATTAAACAAGGAGAAACTGATGGCTAAGTTTTAGACGCGACACGTAACGAAATTCTTGTTTGCCATTTTACAGTGAACCATAACCGTAGATCTAAGATACAACTATGACAGTGCCATGAACGTTTAGACAATTGTACTAACGCAACTAAGAGATCAACGATGATAACCTTATGGTCGGAGGACAAAGGAATAGCTTTCCCGTTACGGCATAGAACGGCACGGGAATCTCCACAGTTAGCCACAACGATTTTCTCCGGTGTGAGGATGGACACAACCGCGGTAGACCCCACCGCATCGCACTCCGGCCTCTGAAGCTCGCACCGGCAATTCGCCGTACCACCAGCGTTCAACGCCACAGCCTCTAGGTCCATGCGCGTGAAGCTACGCGACATTGACTTTTCCCAGTCAGCATCATCAGCCTCAAGCTCCTCCCGCACTAGCTCGTGTAGCCTTTCTCTACATCTCATCGCTACCTAAACAGATTTAAAACAAGACAACATGAAAATGAGAGACAACGTAAAAACTATTAAGCCAAACTTTGATTCAAACGGTGTCGTACATGGGAACAGCCATGGCCATCGTAAACGCCGCAGTAGTGATATCCGATGGATGAAAATTCCGTTTGTTGACGGAAAAAAAACGGATGCACAGCGACGGCGTCTTCCATCTCCCGTCTTCTTCCACAGACTGAAGCGACGCCGTATTTAGGATAAGCATCTGGATCAGGCAATGCCATAACCGTAGAACTCAGAGACTCGCACAAAACGACAACCTCCTTCGCCGTTTCGGTCTTGGCTATCTCGTAAGTCACGGTCGATTCTCGTCTCCCCCGCCTCTGCAACTCGCCGTCGTCGAAGACGGCGTCTTGTTCACCGGAGACAAACTTGTATCGTCGGATCTCCATTCTCCGCCTTCTCGCGGCTTGAGAAGAGCTCCGTTCTCGCCTCTTAGTCGTCGTCGTCGCCGCCGTCTTCTTAACCACCGTGGACGTCGTTTTCGTCATCACTGACTCGTTATCATAGCAAATCTCAGCCATGCGATCGTTCAAACCGTTCAACACCCAAACTCCATCACTCTCTTCCTTACCACAAACTAGTTAAAGAGAGACACGGAGGAGGAGGAGGAGGAGGAGAGAAGCTTAAACAAGGTTGGCCATGGAAGCTTTATATAATAGAAGAAGATATAAAATAAAACGTCCTCTTTATTAACGGGCACCTGCCCGAGACTTTAACGGGCAGATCAAAAAAAAAACTCAAATGAAGAATGAAGGAAGAAGAGAGCTTGTGGAATGGCGTGACGTATTGCTCCTCTATCTGGACGAAGAAATCGTAACCGTCGATTCCAAACACGTGTTAGTGTACTTCTCCTGAACATCGATACGAAAGAGTTACGTGTGCCAATGAGATTGTAACACAACTCAGGCCTAAAGTGAAAAGAACCTTTGATGACACGCATGTTATCTCTAAATCTCTTTTGTGAGATTTTTACCATATTTACTTAAGGACAGTTTCAATTACAAATTCCATCTGTTTTACTATAAACTACAAGATAATAACTTTATTAGATATGGGAATCAACCAATAATTCAAAATAATAACAGGTGGCAATAATCTATTTCTTACTCAGTGACAACTAATTTGGTGATGACATAAAACAATTGACCACGTGCGAAAAATTAAGAAATAGAAGGTTAAAACTAGTGGAATATGCGGAAATCAGCAAAAGGATTTTACAATGTTAGAAACAAAAATCATTTAAAATTCATTACTTAAGTCTTTAACATTTGCTATGTTTTGTTTGTTTTACTTCTATATATGTTCCATTCTTTTCATCCGTTTTTCTCTAAATTATGCTTAAACATTAAGAGGTTTAAAAATAAATATCTTTTTAGGCATTATATATGGTATGAGTTACTATTCAAAGTATTTAAATGATTTGTTACCTAATTTGATAATTGACATGTGATACTAAATTTTGATACTTATCCATTATAATTTATTATTCCAGTTTCATTTTACTTAGGGTCCGACCGGTGATCATCCGGGAAACAAAAGGAACAAATAAAAAAGGAATGTACGGAAATAAAATACCAAAAATGAAAAGGAATGGTTATTACTTATCAAATTTGACAAGGAATAATTTTGTTCTTTAATTCTCTACAAAAAAGAGAATGAAAGGGAATGAGAGGAAATTATTATTCCTTGTAAATGGTAATTTTTTTTAGGAACGTTAGGGAATGCATTATTCCTCGTCGTTCCCTGGTCACCATTCATACCCTTAGTGTTTAAGGTTAAATAAACTTTGATCTCTGCATCAGTACGTACAGGCTTTTCATTTTATAAATATATAACTTTGATATTATCACAAATGTTTATAAATATATATCTTTGATAATATCACAAATATACTATAGAAAGCATATTGATTTTGGATAACTTGTATTTCCATGTTTTGTCTAAAAATATACTTTAGCATTGCTATTCTAGTATATTGCACGGTTTTATAAGTAAATATATTTTTCAATTTAAGTAATTTAGTCACATTATTTTAGTAAATTTTATACATAGAGCAACTATCATATTATTTTAGTATATTTTATCGATATATGATATTTTTGAATGTTATGATATTAAGTTTTTATTTTTATTTTTTATAAAAAAATTCATCTATTTTTTTATTAACTTCAGTATTCAAAATATTATACCACTTTGATATTTACAATAATTTTTTTCTCGTGTTGTATTTCCAAAAAAATTATATACTTTACCTTCTATGATTTTATCTTTTTCAAAATTAGGAATATTATCATTTGAGTTTGAAATATATAGTTTCAAAATTTTATATTTGGTCAAGATAAATTTGGAAATTATACAACTATTATTTTTGAGTTTGGAAAATTATATAACTATTGATTTTTTTGTTACTAAATTAATGCATTACTTTGCTAAAAATCTGACAGTAAGATATTTTATATTTTCTCAACTTATTTTTATAATCAACAATAAACATTAAATATTAGTTAAATTATTTCTTATTGTTTTCTTTAATGAATTATTAAAATTTCAAAGTTTTCAAATAGCATATTTTGTAAATAACACTTCTAAAGATTAGTTATATACTACTATATTTTGTATATAAGCATTTTTAGATAATAAATTATTAAGATTATCAAAATAAATAAAAAGATAATATATAGTTGTAGATAAAAAAATTTAACATATGTTAACAATTTTTTTTTTGTAGGAAAATATTACATAATTTACAAATTTTAATCTTTTAAACTGTGAATGATATTTTAATCTTTTTAAATGGTGAATGATATATTTTTTAAATGAAAGTGAGTTTTAAGGAAATATTTTAATGGGCAATTCTATCAAATAGCATTTTTAAATTGTTGTCAATAAAATAACCGTAAAAATGAAAATGGCCGAAAGAGCATTTTTTTTTTGAAAATTTTAATTTTTAATTTTAAAAATTTGAAACCTAACCCCCAAAACTCCACCCCATAACTATAAACCGTAAGCCTATATTAGTTAAATATAGGAGTATAAGTGTATAGTTGTCTTTTAATTAAACATCTTTTGATCATTTTCCTCTTTGAAGACTATTTTGTGAAAATAAACTAAAATGTATACCTATGGAATTTCTCTATTTTAATTACCAATTTTAATATAATTTTATATTTAATTCATATATTACTTCTGTTTTAATATAATATAGACTATAATTATAAAATTGTTAAAAACAGCATAGAATTTTAATATCCTGTTTTATAATAAAAAATATTAAAAATTAATATTATATTACTAATTAAAAAAATAATCAATGAATTAATTTTTTTAAATACTTAATTTTTTAATAATATTTTGCTAGGATTTTTCTCGATATTTTTTGTTAAAATAAAATTAAAATTAAAATTTAGATTTAAAATTGATTTATTACTAAAATTCTTATAATTATTAAGAAATTTTTGAAATGTTATATATTTAATAGATTACTTTAAATAATCAAATAGTTGAAATTGATGAAATGAACATAGTATTACTCTGTATGGTTGATAAAAATTATATTTCTCTTATAATAATGAAGATACACATAGACTAAAAATGTAAATTTTTATACAATTTATCTTGGTTACATAAAAGTATTATTATATAAGGCTAATTCAATCAATAATAAAAATGTAGTATTTTGTGGTTGGTACAAATCTCAAGTAACATTACACTAGATGATAATATGCGCGCATGCGCGGACTAAAATTTTTATACTTGGGGAAATTTCATGTTTACTGTATTCATTGTATCATTATTAATTTTTACCACCACTAAAGGGACAATTTCAAAAATACATTATTCATTAAGTGGCAAAAAACTCTTATACCCTTGTTCTATATATATATATATATATATATAATAAATATTTATTTTAATAAATAAAAACAAAAAAGAATAATTTTTTTATATTTTCAAATTATACTTTTTCAAATTCAAACTTTTTTATAATTTGTTTTTGATTTTTTTTTTTATTTTTTTTTTAATTCTTTTAATTTTTGTTTCAATTTTTTTTTTTGAAAATCGGAAATTATATTTGAAACTATTTTCTATTTTTTTTTAAAAAAATGTAAGTACATAGTTATATATCTATTAAAATCCTAAATTTCACATATCAAAAACCCTACCCCACCCCTCAACTCTAAATCCTAAGTCTAGATTAGTTAACTCTAGGGGTATAAATGTTTTTTACCCTTCATTAAAATTGAGAGTAAAAGTGGTTAGTATAAACATGAAAAGTGGTATTATGAATATAGTATTCGTGGCAATTTTCCTTTATAGTAATGTTTTTTCATTAAATGGTTTTAACTGCATTTTGTAACACTATAATTTTTATCGATTGTAACTGACGAATGCAAATGTTGGTCTCTTAAATGTATCATTGTTATTGAAAAGTTAACGTATTACAGGTCATTTTATTTATTTTTTGATTCTTAGATATGTATATGGAGTGCTTTCACTCTCGTATCTGTTTCATTGATATGAGTTTTTAAAAAACTTTTCTATGAATTCGGTGAATTACATAAGTGTCAATTTAAAAACATAGACATCTGTAAATATTAGTTACACTCCATATACATATCTAAGAATCAATTTTTTGAAGAAAATCTCCGATAAACTCTATACACATATTAGTATTTAAATCTAGTATATCAAGCTCGTATAGAATATAAGTGCAGAAATAAATTACTTATTTTATTAACCTACGTTTTTGAAATTTAGTTATTTAAGAGTATATATATATAATAACTTATTATTCTAGTATATGTAAACTATGTATAAACTAAAAACTGTTTGATTTATTAAAAGATAAACTAGAAAACTTATAATAAAAAATTCAAATTTCTAATCTTACAATTATAATAGTTAGATAGAGTATTAGGGAGAAACAAATATTAGAAGAATGATCAAATCTCTCATTCTTCGAACAAAATCAAAAAGAAGTGAGTAAAATCTTGTCATGATATTTCATTAAAAAAATTTTAGAAATGAAAATCATGACTAAATTATTTAATCTGAAAGAAATAATATACATATATACTACTACTAATATTCAAAATTACTTTGATTTGAAAAACTGTATTTATGGGATTGTCAAGATCAAATAAAATATTAGAAACCACTTATTTAAAAAAAAATTGTATACATAAATCAAAACCAATACTTTTTGTTAATTTATGATCATGTTTTTGTACATAAATCAAAATAATCATTTTATTTACTATATATGGTAACTAATTATGCTTTAGTAATATCAATATATATATAATATATTTTAATATAAATATTTATTATTGACACTTTCTACTCATATGAGTTTATTAATATTTATATATTTGTTGTAATAAAAATTTAAACCGTTAATCACAAAAAAATTAATGTAATACTTTTCAATACAAATTTCAAAATTAAAATAGTAAGATCTCAATAAATTTTCACTGCAAATTTTGAAATTAATATATTTTTATATGGTTTATAATTTAATTTAAAGGATATTATATATATGAATATCTATTAATAAGACTTCATATTCATATGCTTTATAATCATTTGTATCTTATTTGAAGAAAAACAAAGTTATATCATTGATCAAAAATATTTCAATGTGGAATTTTTACCTTTTTTGGTAATTTGTAGTCATTTTAATAATTTAAAATATAACATATAAGAAAAAGTCTATTTTTTTTTTATATTATATGCTTAATGTGATTTTTTTAATTGCTTTTAATAATATAAAATTAAACAAAAAATTGTTATCAGATATGTAATATTCGTAATCATTAATTGTGATATATATGTTAATCATATTAGGTAATTTTGTAGCTTTTATTTAAGGAAAGAAAGAATATTCTTTTGTACACTACTAATTAATTTGATAGTTAGTATAATATATATTTATATGGACCGATTTATTTTTCTAAAGATTCTAAAAATCATCTTAGTGATGACATGTGGCTACGAAAACATGTTGTAATGCTCCAAAATTAATATACAGGGCTAGAACAAAATATATAACTTATTATGAAACAAAATAAAAAAATATTAAAACACCAAATAAATTGAAACAGAATGAATATTGAAAAATATTTATGCCATCGTCGTTTTTCTATTTGGATGCAGTATCTATTTTTTTTTTTTTTTTAATTTTGATATAAAACATATTGTTCTTCAACCTAAATCACTATAAAAATTATTGGAATTACTTTCTTTTAATTATTTTTCTCTTAATTATTATTATCTGCTTTAAAATTGCAAATTAAACTATGTGACATAAATTCATTATTGATATTAAGACTATATTTGAATGTTACAATTTTATTTAAAAATTTTTTCTGTTTTAAAATTAGATATAAAATATTATTATTTTTTCATATTAATATTAAATTTTGTGTCTCAAAAATAAATAATTATCTCTGTAGCCCTTTAAAAGTAGAGGTTTCTGCAAAAAAACCTTCAATGTGTTTTTTCTTTTTTGCACATTAATCCGTGAAATCAAAAACCCACATATCAACACTTCAAGTGTCAGTCAAACCGCAATATAAACTATTCATGTATTGATGACGTAGCAATTGTTTACCTTTTAACAGAAATTAAAACTACGTCGTTTTGATACTAGGCATTTAAAAAAAACTGAACCCAAGCGAATCAAACCTGGCACCACCTCCAAACTTAACAAGTGAGCAAACCATCATGCTAGTCATCAAGGCAGGTAGTATTGTCAGTTGTCGAATTGTCTATGTAATTTTTTTCATAAATGTAATGCCATAATAAATCAGCCTTATAAAAAAAAGTCAGCTACATTCTTTTATTAAATATACCAAAGCTTATATATATTATGTGTTTCGGTTAAAACTGTACTTTTTCCCATTTTAATGACGTTTTTAAATGGATAAAACAAGTCTTTTGGGATTCTAATATCACAAACTGGGGCTTTCAATTCAACCTCTCATATTACAATTGGGAATTGGGGATTCTAATATCGCATTATGTTCATCCTCATCATCATTGAACGAGCCTCAATTCCCTACTCTAAGAACCCTAATTCCTGATATTAGAATCCCAGAAGACCTGTTTTTTCGTTTAAGAATGTCTTTAAAATGGGGAAAATGCATTTTAATCAAAGCACATAGTATATATAATATATATATATATATATATATATGTTGTGGTATATTTAATAAACGAATGTTGCTGATTGGCGTGATGCTCACATGTTAAGTTTGGATGTGGTGCAAGGTTCGTTGGGTTCGATTTTTAAAAAAAATGCCTAGCATCAAAACGAACTACAGTATAACCTCTTTAAATTAATACTCTATAAATTAATATACACTAAAATCTCTATAAAATAATATAATTTTATAGTTCCAAATTGATGAGTTTTTGGTTCAATTAGTATATCGATAAATTAATATCTCTATAAATGTTATAAACCATTTAGTGATCGATCCATTTATCAGCCCGTGTAGCAAGACGGGCCAAACCCATTCGCAGGATCATACTGGCGCCTATCTACTCTTGTGTTTATTTACATTATAGTTGGTGTTTATCTTACGTATTGCTAGTCATTATCTAGTTAAGCATAAGTACGATCTCATGTTGATCCAGTACTTAGACCGTCATTACCATATGTATATAAAGACCAGTTGGTCGACCTAATAATACACACAAATTCCCCTCTTCATTCACAACACGTTATCAGCACGACCTTCTCTCTAAACCCTTCCAAAAATCCACCACCCATAAATCAGAAACCAAACGATCTCTTGCTATTTTTCGGCGACTCCTAAAGCTCTTCCAGTCGCCTCTTTTTCTCTCTGTCAGCAACCAGCAGCAGCTCTTTCTCCTCACAGACCGTTCAACTCATCACAAAAGGTTCAGGTATCTTCAGAAAACTCAAAACAAAACCAAAAAAGATTTAAATCCTCAGCCGCATACATACAGCTACATCTAGCCGTATGTCTTTGCAGAATAAAATCTAAAACCCTAATCTATTTTCAAAGCTTAAATCTCGTCTTGTTTCACCCTGTTTAAGCTTGTTTGATTTTTTTTTAATTTTCCTGATGTGAGTTGATTGCTAGAACCTTTTAGGTTGACAATTACACCAATTTTTTTTTTAC
>NC_027756.1:42064774-42065324 GCF_000695525.1 Brassica oleracea var. oleracea | reverse complement strand
TTTAAAGACATAAGACTGAATGGTTTCCACATCGAAACAATGGGTGAAGGAAGTAAAGAATTCCTACAGATTTATAAAATCACAAAAGGCAATAAGAAAGTCTTTGAGACTATACCTGCGTGTGGGACTGGTCTTTATTATGCCCAGACCAGTCTTGTTGAGGCTAATGCCGTCTTGAATAAAGAATTCAAAGAAGAGTTCACTCTTTGGCACAATCGGCTAGGACACGCCGGTTCGAACATGATGCGAAAACTCATATCAAATTCAAATGGTCACAGTTTGAAAATAAAAAGAGTTATCCCTAAGAATATCACATGTGAAGCATGCTCACAAGGGAAACTAATTACTAAGCCATCACGTACCAAAGTGAATAAGGAAGTGACAAATTTCCTAGAAAGAATACAAGTTGATATTTGTGGACCAATACACCCACCCTGTGGGACATTTAGATATTTTATGGTTCTGATTGACGCATCCACAAGATGGTCACATGTTTGTCTCCAATCAACTCGTAATCTAGCACTTGCAAGATTGCTGGCTCAGATAATAA
>NC_027756.1:42054399-42064632 GCF_000695525.1 Brassica oleracea var. oleracea | reverse complement strand
CTGATTGCCCGGCCACTCTTAATGAATACCAATCTCCCAGTATCAGCTTGGGGACATGCAGTACTACATGCAGTTGAGCTAATTCGCATCAGGCCATCTAGTGAGCACAAATACTCGCCATCCCAACTACTAACGGGTCATGAGCCAGATATATCCCATCTAAGAGATTTTGGATGTGTCGTCCAAGTGCCTATAGGACCACCACAGAGAACAAAGATGGGACCTCAGAGGAGGATGGGAGTATATGTTGGATACGATTCCCCTTCTATTATTAAGTACATAGAGCCAACAACAGGTGATTTGTTTAAGGCCAGGTTCGCGGATTGTCATTTTGATGAATCCCAGTATCCAGCATTAGGGGGAGATTATGGTAAGCTGGTACAGGATATAAAATAGAATCAAACATCCTTAACATGGCAGGATCCTCGAACTAGAGATTGTGATCTAGAAGTCCGGAAGATTATACATCTTCAAGAGCTAGCGAACAGATTGCCATATTCCTTTGCTGATCCAAATAGAGTAACCAAGTCATACATACCAGCTGCAAATGCACCAATAAGACTTGATGTCCGCGATGGACATAATCAGGCTGCTACTACGTCTAAACCACAATTGAAACGTGGTAGACCAGTAGGTTCCAAAGACAAAGAAGTTCAGAAAAGAAAGAGTGCAAAGAAATCCGACAAAGTGGAAACTCTAGACATGGAAAAGGAAACTCATGTACCACCAAAAGATACTTGGGACGCTAAGAAACAAGGTAATGAAGTTCCTGACAATAATGAGATATCAATAAATTATGTCATGTCTGGAAGGAAATGGAACAGAAAACATATCGACATGAGTGATATATTTGCTTATAATGTAGCAGTCGAATTGATGGATAATAAGGATCTAGAACCCACAGCTATACTAGAATGTATGCAACGACCAGATTGGTTGAAATGGAAAGAAGCCATTAATGTGGAGTTAGAATCACTGAAAAAGAGAGGAGTGTTTGGACAGATCATCCGGACACCTCACAACATAAAACCAGTGGGATACAAATGGGTTTTTGTGAGAAAAAGAAATGAGAAAGGAAAAGTTGTGAGATATAAAGCATGACTTGTTGCACAAGGATTTTCACAAAGACCAGGAATATATGATGAGGAAACTTATTCCCCTGTGGTGGATGCTACGACCTTAAGATTTCTAATAAGTTTGGCTGTAAGAGAAGGTCTTGATATGCGGTTAATGGATGTTGTAACTGCCTACTTATATGGTCCACTGGATAATGAGATATACATGAAAATTCCAGATGGTATTGAATTGAAAAACAAAGAGAGTTCTCGAGAACAACATTGTATCAGATTGAACAAGTCTCTTTATGGATTAAAGCAATCAGGTCGAACGTAGTACAATAGACTGTCCGAATATCTCCTGAAAGAAGGATACAAAAACGACCAGATCTGCCCATGCATATTCATAAAGAAGTTCAATAAGGGCTTTGTAATCATTGCAGTATATGTAGATGATTTAAATATCCTAGGAACCTCCGGAGAAATTTCTCAAACTGTTGAATATCAAGCCGGACGAGGAAGTGCTCGGGCCGGAAGTGCCTTACTTAAGTGCCATTGGAGCTTTAATGTACTTAGCTAGCCACACTAGACCAGACATTTCTTTTGCCGTGAATCTATTATCAAGATTTAGCTCTTGTCCAAGTCAAAGGCACTGGAATGGAATAAAACACTTGTTCAGATATCTGAAAGGAACAAAGGATCTCGGTTTGTTCTATACCGACCGGCCAGGAGAGAGCTTGGTAGGATATGCAGATGATGGGTACTTATCTGATCCACATAATGCTAGATCTCAAACAGGATATGTTTTTATATATGGTGGGGCTGCAGTATGTTGGCGGTCCACAAAACAATCCTTAGTGGCCACATCGTCCAATCATGCCGCGATCATAGCAATGTATGAAGCAAGCCGTGAGCTTGTGTGGTTGAGGAACATGACCGGCCACATCCGTGTAGAGAGTGGTTTGGCCGTGGGACAAGAAGAACCAACGATCATCTATGAGGACAATGCAGCCTGCATAGCTTAGCTCAAAGATGGATACATCAAGGGAGATAGAACGAAGCATATCTTACCCAAATTCTTCTTCACCTACGATCTGCAGAAGGCAAAGGAAGTTCGAGTGGTTCAAGTTCGGTCCAGTGACAATTCAGCCGATCTCTTCACCAAGTCTCTGCCAATCTCAACGTTCAAGAAACTTGTTCATCAGATAGGAATGCGCCAACTAAAGAATCTTCGGTGATGCATTCATCAGGGGGAGTTCATGTGTTGTACTCTTTTTTCCTATCTACGGTTTCCATTTTTCCCACGTTGGGTTTTTGGTTTTCCTAGAAGGTTTTAATGAGGCAACATCGTGCATGATACAAACCCATAACCAAGACCAAGACAAGGCCCAGCCGTGGCCAATGGAGGAGAGAGAGTCGGCGGCCAAGTCCTAGCCGACCTAGGATAAGAATGTTTTCCTTTTCTCCGTTTTAGTAGTTTTCCTATTTCCAGTTGTATTAGGTTTTAGATAATTTCTTTTTTACTTATCTTGTAATCTTTATATAAAGGAACCTCTATTGATCATTAAGACCATATGTATATAAAGACCAGTTGGTCGACCTAATAATACACACAAGTTCCCCTCTTCATTCACAATAATAAATTAATAAAAAAATTATAGTTTTGATGTAACCCAACATTATTAATTTATAGAGGTTTCACTGTAGTTTTAATTTTACTTAAAAAGTAAACATATGGCACATCATTAATACACGGATGGTTTATATTGCGGTTTGACTGCATTTGGAAAGTTAACCAGTGGATTATTGATTTCGCGGATTAATTTGGAAAAAAAAAATACGTTGAATTTTTTTGTGCAGAAAACCATTAAAACTATGCACTCCCTTCGTCGCAATAACTTTATTTTTGAAGCAGCTTCAAAAACGACAAGGGAAGCTCTCCTCAACCCGTCTAGGTTTCCGGAGTTTGAGAACATTACCTCAGCGATCAACGCCTTCCAGCAAGCTATAGAGGTATGGAGATTAGACCACACAACTACTCGATGCAGCTGCGAATGCAATAGCTAGCTCAGTGACTGCTGGCCATCGCTCCCAATCTTACATTGCCTCTGGTGGTCCGGTTTGGTTACACCATCTACTTGCATCAGAAACAGGGGGACAATGACCTGGGCACTCTAGCTATTATATCGGGTTGTTGTCACGCCCTACAGTCAGTGCCGTCTTAACCAATATAATAGCCTTGAGCAAAACACGAAATTTGGACCATTTTATAAATATTCTCTATATTTTTTTCATTGCATTTCTTTTAACTTGATCTCTAAGATCCGGAACAAATAGAAAAAAATCCCAAAACTAATGGTGAAAGTATATATTTCTTATTATTTTGTTTTTAATAAGTAAATTAGGTTTACTTAATTATGAGCATTTTTTGATAATTTAACACATTGAATGGATCTTTAAAACAACACAAAACAAATTATGGACCTATGAATCCATGACAAGTGTCCATGTTGTTATGGGTAAGAGCCGGCATTGCCTACAGTGTGTCTCGTCAATTGTTAATGGTGCCTACTGGCATTAGGCCCGAGACTTATTATCTGAGATCCAGATTCGATCTGAAATCCGCTCTGGATCCGCTCCGAAAATAGGATATCCGGGGTGCCCAGATCCGAATCCGGATAGTAAAATCTTGGATCCGTCCAAACCGAATCCGAATCCAGATATCTTAATTTTTAGGTTCGGATATCCGGATCCGTATATTTAAAACACATTAAATTTTTAAATTTCATCAATATTTATATATGATATATTAATATTTATACATGAATTAATCTTATAATATTATATTTTAGCTTTTACAATATTATATACATATATAAATATATTTATAAATATTTAATTTATGTATTAAATTTAAAGATTAGTATTTTTTAAAAAAATATATTATTTTTAATTATTTTTACGGATCCGGATCCGGATATCCGCGGACCGCGGGTAATAGAATATCGGGACGAATATCCGAAATCCGGATATCCGGAAACCACAAATCCAGATACGGATATTAAATTCACGGATCAGACGGATCCGGATCCGGATACCCTGAATTTCCCGGATATCCGGATCCGTCCCGGCATCTTCGTTTTTCCCCTTTTTTTTCTTTTTGATTCTCTGGTTTAGTACTGATGACTAGTGATGAGTATCTCTTTGTACCCACATACAATGTTTGAAGTTTGTTACATGTGTTAAAAAAAATTTATCTTGGTATTTAACTAGTGAACAATTTAGTAAAAACTATAAATATATTTGGCTCATGGCATCAAAAAACCTACGCACCGCTCTGTATATTATTATATATCATGTATATATGTTTGTGTGTTATGAGTATGAAATGATAAGTAGATGCTCAAGTTGATGTTTAGTGTTCTGATTTCTGAACACATGTTAAATTTGATAGAAACCACAACATGGATGGAAAAATTCAACTATTACCTAACAACTAAAATTTTCGGAGAAAATATTCTGCTGTCTTTAGTTTATGACCACAAAGCACATGTAGTTTTATAATACTCGACCAAGAGTATATGTTCTTAAATTACGGGAATTTGATTTATTATGTGATATTGTACTGTGAAATATTTTTTTCGCTTCTAAATGATTGATATAGCAAATAATTATTTTACAATTGATTTTTATGTTTAAGAGCATTTCTAATGTATTATTTTATTTTATATTCAAAATGGATATGTGAGTTTTATTTCAATCCTACTTCATTTTAAAATTACAATAAAATAATAAGTAAAAATAAAATAATTATTTATTTTATGAGTAATTCCGTTTTTACTATATTAAAAAATAGAAAATAAGTTATGATTTTTTAATTAAAAAATGTTAATAAAAATAGAATAGGATGAAAATTGCTCTAATACATATTTCATTGAATATTGCATGATTTGTTATAATATGTTTTCTTTTGTTAGCAGTAAAAATTAATTTAGTATAATTTATTATAAAGTTAAATGGTCATTCTAATTTTTTTAAAATATAAAAATCTGTAAATATGTTTCTTTGAAAAAATAGTGAGTGATATAGTGGTTTATGGTAGTGTGTCTAAAGTTAATACATACGTGAAGAAAAGAAAAAAAATTAATACATACGTGTTATGATAATAGAAACTGAAAGACTATATATCAAATTTAACTCCCTTTTTGTTAAATTATTTTCAGTTTTTAACTTTTTATTTTATTATTGCATTTTATAAATTTGTCTAAACACAAATGTTAAGTAAAATAGAAATTCTTGTATTTAAAAAAAAAACCCAAAAATGACATTATGTTAACTAAAGTTGTCACTCGCTGGACTATCTTAAATATATTTTCGTTTATTTCGTGATAATATTTTTTTTTTGACAGCGCATTTTGTGATAATATATTTAAAATAAAATCAAGCTCAAAATATCTTCAATGAGATACAAGTACTAGAGGTGGGACGGATCGGACCGGATAGTCAGAAAATTTTAGGGTATCTGAATCAAGATTCTTATCCAGGGATCCATGTTTTTACTATCTATATCCGGATTCTGGGTTCCCGGATATTCGGGTGTATATCCTTCTAAAAATTGTAATATCCGATGGATATTCGGATCCAGATTTAAATCCTTAAAATAAATAAATAATACTATTAAAATATATTAAAATATTGAAAATAATTTAAAAATAAAAAAATATAATGTTTAAATTATTTCTATATATACTATTAGAAAATTTATATATACAATTATAAAATAAAATAATAAATACAATTAATATTTATATATAAATATTACTATTTTTAAAATAATTATCAATAAGAATATGGATCCCGATATCTGGATTAAAAAATCAAGATATCTGAATCCAAATCCGGTTTTGACGGATCTAACATTTTACTATTCGGATATAACCTCTCATGAACGGATTTGGATCGGATCTCAAATTGAGTATGGATCTTAGATAATAATTCTAGCTCTAGCGAATATGTAGGTGGATTTTGGTCTATTCAGACAATTGGGGACCTCCTCTTTTCTAAATGTAACAAATATAGAACACCTCCAACCAGGAGCGAACGTAGAGCATGAGCAACGGGGGCACGTGCCCCCATCTACTTTTGAAATTTCTTAACAATAAGCTTGATATTTGTACAAGTGCCCAGATCTTAAAAAAATATGTATAGTGTAAAATTGTGTGTGTCCCGAGCTAGTTGTGATCCTAGATCCGCCTCTGCCTCCAACCATAGTTTTAGGAGGGATTCTAAACATTTAAAAAAAAAAATTAGGAGAGATTAGAACACCTCCAACTATTGTTTAAAAAAAAATTGGGAAAACTGTTTTTTTAGGAGCAAAAAAATAGTAACTATGTCCCTTTAGACTAATCTATATTTTGTGTCATATCTTCTTATAATACCCTTTAATATTTATGAAAATAATTTTAATAAATAGTTTTACAAACAAAAAAATTTGGAAAAATAGTAACATTTGTTAAAATACCTATATGAACTTAATGGTATATTTTCCAGTTATAAAAAATTTAAAATTATAAATTTCAGATTACGTTCTAAAAAAAGTAGAAATGACATTCTACGAAATAGAAAACGAAATCTACTTTTTTCATTGAATCGACAATGTTTAGAATACGTGATCTACATAAATAGGAGTATTCTAGAAATATGTAGAATACACATTCCGCGCTTAACCTACCATTCTAAAATTCTTAGAAATCAAAATCTACACATTAATCTAATTCTAAAACATGTAGAAACCGACTTCTACAGATTTACTATAAATCTAAAACATGTAGAAATCAAATTCTAAACATTACTATAATTCTAAAAAACTGTAGAAACTGATTTCTACATATTAGTTGTATTCTACGAATAAGAAATCAGTTCCTAAAAATATGGAAACAAAATATTTGAGAATATTCACTTTTATATTTTAAAAAAAATCGATTTAAAAAAAAAAAACAAAAAAGGAACAAAAAAAAGCGACAAAAAAAACTTGGGTGAGAATTTGATTTTGTTTCCTTTTATTCGTGAATGGGAAATTAAGGGTTTCATCCCAGAGAAATCGAGTTTAAAGAGTTGAAATCATGCTTGGTCGGTTCAAATCAAGTGGGAATCAATCCGGATATAATCATACAAAACCAAAAAAATCGATTTGGGATTCTTTCCTCGGCACGGGATCGATCGATCTATTCTTACAGATCGGTCGATCTGTTTAAATCGACCTTCGCCGATCGAGTGAAATGGACCAGGTCGATCAGTATATATTTCGCGTTTTTTTTTGTTCTGAATAATGATTGTGATCGATCGATCCACTATAACTTGTAAAGTGGGATCGATCGATCCCCCTTGTCGAACTCAATATATATCTTTTTAAAAAAATTACAATATTAAGGGCATTACTGCCATTTTGAAAAAAATTAGTCTAATAAGACATAAAGTAGTATAAATTAGTCTAAAGAGACATAGTTACCATTTTTTTGCTCTAAAAAAACAGATTTCCCAAAAACATATTCTCACTCCAACCATAGTTTTAGGAGGGATTCTAAAAATTAGAACACCTCCAACCATAATTTTAGAAAGGAAAAAATTCTTATCTCACATTTTTTAGATCTCCACTATATCTCCACATAACACTTGTAACCTATGCTTTGGTTGGATTTTTATTTTACAATTAACTTTTAACTGTCTAATATTTACCAAATATTAATATTTTTCGTTTTGTTTTAGAAACTCTTTGGAATTTTTATTGTTGGAGGTGCTCTAAGTATATAACTTACCTCTCTACTGGACAGATATAGCTCTTCGACCCAGTGAGATACAAGTATGTCCTAATCCAAGATATTTTTCAAAGACTCATTTGGCTGACTAGAATATGACAACTTTTTTTTATCAACAGAATATGCAAACTAAAATCTATAATCAAAGAGAATCAGATAATTAGAAGAAGCTGTCAGACAAAAGGCTCAAAACTCAGCTTGTATGATGTAAACATCTAAAAGAAATTGAAGTTTTTTTGGGTTTAAATGTTAAATTAAAGCTGTTCAATTGTTGCTGCTCTTCCAAAATCAACAATTAAAGACAATTATCTACTCCCCCTATGTTCGTAAAAGTAAGATTTTCTAGAGTATGTACGTTTATTAAAAATTTAATAAATATTTATAATTTAATTTATTTTTTATTTTATTATACACTTTCCAATAACTTTCTACCAATGAAATTTAATCAATTCAAATATTATTAATTAATGTTTTTCAAAAGTATAAAAAATTACCTTAACAGTATAGAAAATCTATCTTTGTGGAACAAGAAAAAAATCTAAAACATCTTACTTTCATGAAGGAGGTAGTATTAATAAACAAAAAAATGAAGAGCTAAAACAAGAGAAGTTCATCTTTTACGGGAAATTCTAGGACGTGGCGGAAAATAATAGGATGACGCTTGAGCTGATTTAAAAAGATAGCATCCGCTGATTTTATGGGTCCTACCTTTACAGAACAAAATAAAAGGTTTGGAAATTTTTATTTTTTTAAACGAAGCCACGTGTACGCTAAAGCTGGATAGCAGTTGCCAGGTACTTGAAGTTGACAGTAGGCAAATACATTGCGCCACGTGAAAGGTTTTCTGATATATTTGTAGCAAAATGAAAAGTTATTATCATATTACTTTGTGCTTAGAGACCATTTTCCTTGCATTCGTCGAGCTATATACCAACCATCATCACTTTCAAATCTTATAAAGAGATCGAAATAGTATATCAATTTTAACTAACAAACACCCAAAAAACACCAAAAAATCCAATATGTATATTGTTGACTGATAGTTAAACGATAGAGCTTATTATTTGTTTTGTTTTTTGTTATTACGTAGTGACACCAATATGTATAATGTTTTTTTTTTTTGAACTGACCAATATGTATAATGTTCTGCTGGTAAACTAGAACATTGACGATAACAAGAAAAAAGTAACTGGAAGCATGGCTAGTTACTTTAGTAGGTGGTTGGAGATCAGCTTTCGGTAAGGAGACAATGGTTATGGCAAGCTAGTTTGATTAATTATCCCATCTTTGTGTTTGTAACCTTAAAATGAAAGCTTACCAATTTCTCGTTAGAATTTCTACATCACACATTATTATGATTTGATAAAATGCAAAACACCCTTTTCTTTCTAGTGATTGAAGCCCGATTTGATAAAAACTCAATTTGATGCGTAAGTTTTGTGTGGTAATGGATATTTTTTTTATGCCAAACTCAATATATGATTTTGTGTTTTATTTAGAATCGTTTAAACTTATGCATATAGGTTTTAGAAGGTTACCAAGAAAACCATAGCAAATAGTTTAATGTTCCATATCTATGGCATTTCTGACATGTGTAAGGTGGGTGGTTTTCTAGCCAGTAACGATTTTAATTATTAATGTGTATCTAGACATCTTATCTATTAATTTAAGATCCTAATTTTTATCTACTATTGAAAAATTGTCATTTAAATCTGGACCTGTTCAGGATATTATCATTTAATATACACTCTCATTATACAATCTAATTAATGTTGACCTAACTACTTAATTTAAACGTGTCATTAAAAAATACTTTAATCAAATCAATACTAATTGAAAACACTATTTACCGGTTTAAAATACTATGTTATATGTATCAGACTATTATACTAATATGTTTGTATCATTGTTTTGCATGATTTAAGTTACGTAATGCAATTGAATCCAACTAAATTGTGATTTAGCATCTATATTATTAAAAGAGAAGTACCAATTTGAAAATGTTTTTACTTCATTAATTAAACTCTGTTAAGAAATAACTTATAATTTATAGTATCGAGAAATTTAAATAAGAGTAGAATTTGATACCCGTAGGAAGCAAATAACACTAGTATAAGGGAGAGAGTTTATTATAAGGAAGAAGAAGAAGATGTAATGGTTCTTTGATTATAAACTCTTGTTCTTGTTTATGGTGTACAAAAGAGTGAGATGAGTGATGGTATTTATAGTGAACAACAATACATAAAATAACAAAGATAGTGCTTAATTTGGTAAATGAGTGGGTGATCATAGTGCTTGATGAGTAGATGATCATAGTGCTTGAGTTGGTAAAGGAGTGGATGATCATAGTGCTTGAGTTTGGT
>NC_027756.1:42042600-42051923 GCF_000695525.1 Brassica oleracea var. oleracea | reverse complement strand
AACAAAGATGGTGCTTAATTTGGTAAATGAGTGGGTGATCATAGTGCTTGATGAGTAGATGATCATAGTGCTTGAGTTGGTAAAGGAGTGGATGATCATAGTGCTTGAGTTTGGTAAAGAAGTGGATGATCATTTCAATGCTTAATTTATAACAAACTCCTTTTTTTTCTTGTCTTTTTCAGTTGTATTTATGAAATATCATAAAATGAATAAAACTGTCTAATTTATTACTTGTCTTTTCAGTTACATTAATGAAATATGCTTAAATGAATTTAAACTTCATATTTTATTGTTTGTTTTTTCAGTTACCTTAATGAAATATCCTTAAATAAATTTGGACATAATGTCATTTAATCAACCAAAAAAACTCATAAGTTATCCATACGTGCATAATTTTAATAATGGAGATTTTTAAAAACGTGCATCATTAAAATGTTACCTAAAACATGCAGCACTAATATATAACATGCATCAATAAAACTAGAATTTGACTCACACAATTGTACATATATTATTTTAAGTTGATTAAATTTAAAAATAATTATTTATTCAAAAAATTATATGGTATTATTTGCTCATAACTCATTTGTCATTTGATAAATTGTTAGAAAATTTTTTTTAGCATAATATAACTAAGTTGTCAGTTGCTAAATTTATGGTTTTTATTTATATCTTTTATTAATTAATTATAATATTTTCATTTTATATTTGAAAGATAAATGAATTTTATTTCAAAAAATATGTTTGTAAATGTATTTTAAAAAAAAAATCAATTAAAATTGTTATTATCATTGAATATCATTATTTTTGACATAATTTGAGTTTTCGTTTACATCAAAACTTATCATATTTTAGGATATTTTTAATTTAAAATGTAATTTTCATATTTTTCAAACAAAATCTAAAAATATTTTTTAAATATTTTGTTATAATTGTTAAAAAAATATTGAGTTGCATTTCAAATAAAAAAGTAAAGATATTAAAAATATTCTAATTAAAATATGTTAAATTTAATATAGTTTTAAGGAAATGGTCAAAATAAAAAAAATTACACATAAAATAATCATGATTTTTTTTAACCGGACGGATCATTATTTATATGATATCGCACACGAAAGAAAAACTTCTGTTTTTAAAATTATCTAATTAACTCTACTCATTTTTTTATATTTTTTATATGATATCACACATTCGTAAAAAAATAGATAGTTTAAGATGCAAAAAAAAATATTTACTTAATGAATATAATATGAACGAATATTACAAATACATCATTTAATAAAATAAATAATTAAAAACTGAAAATTCATACCCGCACTGGCGCGCAGATCAGGGTCTCGTAGCCTTTAAGGCTTTAACTTATGTATCTCATTCTTATATTAACTATTTTTCATTACATAAGACATTATTATGAGCGTAAGTTATATACTCCATCTGTTTCATTATAAGTGTCGTTTTGGGTTTCGGCACACGGATTAAGGAAACAATTAATTTTGTACATATCTTATAAAAAAATACTATTACATATACACCTAACCATATTTCAACCAATAGAAAAATAAATTTTGCATAAAATTAATAAATTTTGCATTGAAAATCGAAAACGACACTTATTTTGTAACGAAAAAAATTCTCTAAAACAACACTTAATATGATACGGAGGGAGTATCATTTAGACTATTGATGCGTAACAAAAAGAAAACATTTTTTATTAATGGAAATAACTTATTCTGACGTTCAATGTTTATGATGAACATTAATTACCTATAGTATATCATGTCATTTTTATTTTCTTTTTTTTTGCTAACCTATTATTTTTTCTAATACGAAAATTATTTCAATAAATTATCTCAAGGATATTAGACGTCACTTTGTCATATATTGACAACTCCAAAATACAAACAATATAAATAATGATCTCAAATTTTTTATGAAATATTATCGGAAATTAATTAATTATTCAGTAGCCAATACCATTCCCAAAAACTAATCAAATTTTCTGGAAATCAAATATTTTTTATAATCAAATCAATTAGTCTTTTATATATATTCCTTAATCTTTGAAACATCCCACTTAAATAGGACAAAATAAAAACCTAAAATCTTTTCAAAATGTCGCAATTTTTCTGAAAGTCTTTTTATTTGAAATCTAAGCTTTTAAGAATTAATCTTAACAATAAACTTAATTTTCCAATTTTAGAAATATAATTCAACAAATGTGTTTAAATTTTCAGTTTTTCAAATATGGTATGTTTAGAATACTGGTAATATATTATTTTTATATAAAAATAATTATTTACTAAGTCTAGAACTAACAGCTTCAGAATTATAGGGTAGCAAATTTTACTCATAGATATCATATTCTTAAAAGTAATTTTTAAGAAAAATATAATCGGTTTAATGAACCCAGTGTAACTACGGCTAACTCACTGCTTCTTTATTTCCAAAATTATTTGCTTAACGTAAATACAATTTATTAGGGCCCACTTCTGGGTGAATCATGGAACATCCAAGTTCAATTTCTTTATTCTTGGAATTAAATTTACTACTTTTGGTAGAGAGTCTTTGGAACTTATGATCAGATGAAACTGTAAGTATACTATCATAATAAACTTTATAGTTAAAATTTGTTACATTATTAAAACAAAATTGTTAATATCTATTATGTAGACAGTAAAAATCAATGGTTCGTGCAAAAAAAAAAACGTTTTCCCACGTGTTCAAAAATGAATTAAATTGTTGATTTTTGACAAAGATGAAAATTATGAATGTAGTTTTGACACCATGTTTTCAACAACCTAGAGTACAATGATGCATACTGAAAACTACATTAGGATGAGTTGTATTTGTCCTCACGTTTGCTATTGTTTTGATTTCTTATTTTTCAAACTATAAACTGGTTTTGGTTAGTTTATGATGGTTTTCCAGGATTGTTTTATAGGTTTTTATTTTATTTTAGATATAATTGAATTTTATATTAGATTTAACTTTTAAGTATTATATCCTGCTGATTTCATTTAGTCTCATAAATATACAGACATTAGTAGTAATATGGTTTCTAATAACTTGGATCATATATTATCTTATGATGTTAATGAGTAAACCGATAATAATATAGTAATCTGAAGCAAATCTTATACAAACTTTCACATTTTTGTTGAGAAACAAAATACTAAAGTTGATGATGTCATAAGTCGTAAACATAAAGGAAAACTAGACTAACATGTGACAGATTTTTAAAATTGTAAAATGGGAGTTCAAAAACCCTAATGTCTGAGTATCAAAATTCTCTAACGTAAAAACAATTCCGCGCTTAGCGCGGGTTAGAATCTAGTGTATATTTTAAAGTATTACTTGCAGATGGTCCTAAAATACACATACGTATTTTATGTAAGTTGAATAAGAATAATTGAAATTGTTAGCTTGATTGAAATTTGATAATATTTCCCAGTTACAACAAAACCCCATTTTAATGTAATCATCTGATTACTATACATATGGATCCATGTTCAACCGAGTCATATATGTTCTCTAAGATTTTCATATCGGAGCTGCGCGCATCAAGAAAATATATCTTTTTTCTATTCAAATTCACGTTCGTGGGAGGTTTTCACATAAAGCGCGAGTTGAATATTAGATTTTTTACAAAGGAAATTATAAGTGTTCTAAAAAAACTATAAATGTTCTTTAATAAATAAAAGGGATAGTTCAAATTCAAATTGAGATCCAGATTCACATTAAAAATCAGTAGCTATATTCCAATTTCAAACACGTAAAAGCTAAATATTTCAATCACTAACTTAAATAATTCAGTTTCAAACACGTAAAAGTTATTAAAAAGGAAGAATAAACCAGTAAATGGTTTGAAACAAAGGTTTGCCAAAAAAAAAGCCAAAGGTTTTGGCAGTAACGAGGAACTAACGGCGGGTTTACATGTCCCTGATTCACAAATGAGGTTTAGGTCTAAAGTCTTGTTTTGTGGTCTAAGTAGACGCGTGTTGGACGCTCTAACGTAAAAACAATTCCGCGCTTAGCGCGGGTTAGAATCTAGTGTATATTTTAAAGTATTACTTGCAGATGGTCCTAAAATACACATACGTATTTTATGTAAGTTGAATAAGAATAATTGAAATTGTTAGCTTGATTGAAATTTGATAATATTTCCCAGTTACAACAAAACCCCATTTTAATGTAATCATCTGATTACTATACATATGGATCCATGTTCAACCGAGTCATATATGTTCTCTAAGATTTTCATATCGGAGCTGCGCGCATCAAGAAAATATATCTTTTTTCTATTCAAATTCACGTTCGTGGGAGGTTTTCACATAAAGCGCGAGTTGAATATTAGATTTTTTACAAAGGAAATTATAAGTGTTCTAAAAAAACTATAAATGTTCTTTAATAAATAAAAGGGATAGTTCAAATTCAAATTGAGATCCAGATTCACATTAAAAATCAGTAGCTATATTCCAATTTCAAACACGTAAAAGCTAAATATTTCAATCACTAACTTAAATAATTCAGTTTCAAACACGTAAAAGTTATTAAAAAGGAAGAATAAACCAGTAAATGGTTTGAAACAAAGGTTTGCCAAAAAAAAAGCCAAAGGTTTTGGCAGTAACGAGGAACTAACGGCGGGTTTACATGTCCCTGATTCACAAATGAGGTTTAGGTCTAAAGTCTTGTTTTGTGGTCTAAGTAGACGCGTGTTGGACGGCAAGTCCCACGTTGCGGTTTACGGTCGTTGGTTCTTCACTTCTTCTTTGTCGCAGTTACCGAAGTAGAAGGTTTCAAATAGCTACGTGTCAAACTTTACGTCGACACGTGTATCCCGGGGAAGTTTCTTTTTGCCCTGAACCTGCATGGCCGGCAGATTGCGTACTGTTTGGTATTTTTATGTAACGTAGTTGACAGTTGTCGATTCCGCACCAACCTTTTTACGTTTTTACTTTAAGAGTTTGAAAAATATCTGAAGCTTAAACACCTGTTTTCGAGTAAAATTAAATAACTGTAGATCATATTCTAACTTTGAATTCTAGTTTGACTGTCGTAAGTATTTCTTTAGTTTTAAATAGTCATTTGTGGTCCACATTACTGGATACCGAGCTTGAGTTAGGAGTCAGGACTAGAGCAAAAGGGTATCAACACAAAGTCACAAAAACGAGAGCTAATATATTACAACTCCTCTTTAGTAGATAAATTCTTTTAAAACATGAATAATTTTGATATATATTGCGTAAATGATGACATATGAGTCCTTATATTACACACCTCATGTTTTGATAAAAAAGTTGTGCACTGGTTAAAAGGAAAAAAAATATGCATTGACCTATACAAACTTGCATGTTCAAGAACGAGAAAAAAAAACCGATAAACGAAGTTGTTGAGTATATTCCTAACCTCGTACAAAAAGAAAAATATTTGGAAAACAATTTCAGAATCAAGAATATATACATAGCATGTGAAAATTAACCGTTGCGTTTGGTGTGGTTGCTCATCTGATCTAACACGCCAATATATATACTATATAGTATAAATGATAGGTCCATATAGTACTTTAATCAAAGATATGAATTGTCCTCAATCAATGTTTGGAGAGGGTATCTTTCCAGATCAACACGTGTTTACCAAACCCGACATTTTGCAAAATCATAATTTATAAACGATCTGTAATTTTGAATGGACGACTGTCCGGAGAAGAAAATACTAATTTAAGGTGGTACGCAAATAAACTATACAAGACGCGGAATGTGATTATTAGTTTTGTTATTTTTTAATAAAAAAATATTAATCTGTTTAATTTGGATACGGTTCGGTTTTAGATTGTTTTTTTTGTTTTTAATCTCCTAAAATATAACTATAATTTTTAATTAATATTTATTTTATTTGTTCGGTTAAAATGTTTGATGTTTTTGTTTTTCTTTCTGTGATAATCAAAAATTACTATTATTTATTTGTTTTCATGTTATGAATTTTAGATAGTCGTGATGTCAAACCAATAGTTTCATATTATAGTTTCTAAACGAATAATAGTTAAAAAAAAAGAAAAGAAAATTATTTAGACAAATCATTTTACTACAATTTGGTCGATAGTGAAAAAAGTATTAAGAAAAATAATATTTTAACTTCCAAAAAATTTAGATATTTCAGTTGTGGTAAATACTTAGTTATAAGGTGCTCACGTCAATGTGCACATGTATATGTATGTAAAAGTATATAAAGATGGTTGATAAATATGTAAAGATATTGTTAATTAACATTAAATGACATTTTTTCAAAATAATACAGGAAAAATAAAATTCTTAAAATGAAATTATTTAAAAACAAAAATATTGTAAAATTATATAAACTATAATATATAACTTATATACAATTCTTTAAATATAAGTATATATATATGCATATAACAGATCAAATTGGATATCTGTTCCTATAAATATTGATATTTGTGATTTGATTTTTTTTACAGATATTGCATTTTAGTATTTGATTTGATTCGTAGAGTAACGGATATCCGGATTTTTCGGTTCGAATCAAAACGGATAACGGATCGAATCAAAATTTATGAATAATTTGTTCAGTTCTATTCGTAAACAGTAAAAATAACGTAAAGAAGAACTATGCATATGAGTTTTATGTTAAAAAAACGTAAAGTACATAGTGTGAACATATTTATGTAGAGTTTGACTGAGAAACTCTCTACATGTGACATGCGTTCATTTTAGTGTGAACGTATTTATTACAATATTTTTACACGTGATATGTGTCCAATTTAGTATGAACATATTTATTACAGTGATTCTCTTTTATAATATAATATAAAAGGGATAAGTCCACGACAGAAAATTCAGTTCTCCACGAAAAATGCTGTATTGCTCATGCTTTCCGTCACGACACAAAATGACACTTGTCGATCTATGAAATCCCTTTGAATCTGATTTACTATGTCACATACTATCAAAGAATACGTCTATATTATATGATTATCGAATAATTGAACAAAATTTTCTTAATTCTTATATGCTCAAGAGCACAACGTATAAAAAATTCGTGCGTGGCTATAGGCATTTTGCACTATCTTGGCATGTTAGAACATGATAGTACTTTAAGAAACAGTTAAAAATTAAGAAACAGTTTCTTATATTTCTCTAAAAACTCCGTCTTAAAAAACCGTGGATAATGATGTTATTAGAAGTTTAGGATGATGAGAATTTTGGAATGTTATCTAAATTTTTTTGTATACAAAAATTATACAAACGTACGTTATGGGAGGCTAGGCCATGTTTGTAATGTCTATGTAGACTTAGAAAGGTTTGTTGGTCGATTTTAAACACAAAATTAAACTTGTTGTATTTTATAAGGTTTTTACCATAACTTTAACCCAAATTGAACAAAATCTAAAATGTTGTGGATCAATAATAATATAAGACAACCTTAAGTTCTCAAAAATTATAAGATGGGTAACATATTAAATTGACACTATAATTTTCTTTAAGCAGAAAAAAACATTATAGTTTTCATCATCAAGAGAAGGTGATTGTTTACTATGTTATAAAACATGTTAATCTTTAATTGTGTATAACATTAATACATTTTCATATTTAAGATTTTATAAAACACACAAATAGAATATATAAACTTAATATAGTGTAATTTTCATCAAAATTATGAATATAAATGATATTTATAAAATTTTAGATCAAATAAATAAATAAAAATATTATTAAAAATAAAAAAATAGATTAGGCGGCTAGGCGGTCATTTAGGCGGTCTAGACTGAGAAAATCGGATATCCGATCTTTTTTAACCGATTTGATAGAAGAGTGATGCGTAGCGCCCAGGCAGCTAGGCGGCCGATTTTTAGAACAGGGGACTGTAATATTGAAACCGTGTATATATACTACAAGTTCTCTATAAAAAAAATTGAAACAGATTATAGTTCAAGGTAAAATTGCTAGTACACTTAACCAGTTAAATGTTCATAGCAACTAGGCAGTGCCGTCCCAATATATTTTGTGGCTTAAAACATAATTATAAATAGTGGCCTATGGTATTTAATGATATTTTTATCAACATATTATATACAATATTTTATTTTTAAGAGAAACATATTTTTGTTTAGTCCTGCATAAAAAGTTTAGATGAATAGTAGACTATTAATTGATACTGTACCTATAATGTTTAGTGTTTTTAACAAATAATAAATAACATTTTAGTAGTTTCTTGAACCATTTTTTTTTTGTTAAAAGGTTTTAGGGAAAAATATTTTTGAACCATTATATTCTAACATTAGTTCTTTCTCACTTACACTTTCGATCACATTACATTCTTCTTTATTTTCTATAATTTCATATGCAATGATTGATGGAAATTAGAAAACCCTCAATGATAACAAATGGTTATAAATAGCAAAAATAATAGAAACAAAAGAAATAACAAATCAGTTGTCCAAAACAAAAAATAAATACAATGTGAACATAATATAGAAACAGAGACATTTAATAGTTTAAGAAAAATCACAATACAGAAAAGAAAATATTTAAACTAAGAAGTCAAAAACAATATTTTTAACCACTCAGCTATATTAATATTTTGAAAATGTGGCCTCAAAAATTATAATTTTTTTTGTGGCCTGAAGCTCTTGCTTCATCAGCCTTACGGAAGGCACGGGCCTGCAACTAGGGTGGCAAATGCTACCCATCATTTAGTCAAAAAAAAAAATGCTTGCCCATCAGCCTAACATATTACTATAAAATGACTGACGTTAATTGTACGGAAACTTGTGAGGCATAAAGTTGGTTGTCCTAGTGGACGTCCTCGTTATGTCACCACAAGCTTTACTGGTTTGAAGTTTGAACTCTCATGTGAAGGTGGTCGATAGACCACTAAGATGGCCAAGAAAGGGTACGGGAACTTTAAAACAACCTTGCTAGCTTCACTCATCTCTATCTTCTGCGCCCCAAGCAACCTTCAGAACCATAGACAGGCTTGTGCGTCAAATAATCATCGTGAAAAAGTCCAAGAATCTGATGAAACATTGGCTGAAGCATGCTAGATAATTGTTGATTGTTGGTATTATGGTAACCAGCTTACCACATTTTTAAGCACTCTGTTGTAAATGAAGTGTTGGGGAAATACTTCTGTTATCATTACTGTCGACCAGAAGGTCCATATATATACAAGGTATTAGACCGTCATAAGGTCATGTTTATCCTAACAAGATAAGGATAAGGATAAATACTATGTTACAGATATACATGGAATATATACTAGATAAACACATAGTCTCTGGTTGTCTTTATCATGTCCCGGATTGG
>NC_027756.1:42004010-42038901 GCF_000695525.1 Brassica oleracea var. oleracea | reverse complement strand
ATGATACCTGAAAACTTTTGATGGGTTGATCGGTCTATCAGTTAGAGATCTTCCTGGTTAGCTGATGGATTGCTCGGAATTATTGTTTTTGTTGCTGCTTGTTGGAATAGGAGACTGGTATATGGTTGAGAGAGATTTTGGTTTCTGGAACAAATTTTCCGCCTGTATTGTAGCTGAGCGTGGGGCGCGTCCGAACTCCGATTGATGCGGGGTTAGCGGCGTTGGCTTCGTCTCGTCAAGAGCTTTAATTTGGTATCTGGCTCGTCGTCTGGATCCACCGGAGTTGAGGGATGGAGCTGTTTGAAGTTTGTCGGGAATTAGAGTTTTTACTGCTCAGATTTATTTCTGGTTTTTAGGGTTAGGGTTTATGAGAGCAACGTCGTGCTGATAACGTGTTGTAAATGAAGTGTTGGGAAAATACTTTTGTTATCATTACTGTCGACCAGAAGGTCCATATATATACAAGGTATTAAACCGTCATAAGGTCATGTTTATCCTAACAAGATAAGGATAAAGATAAACACTATGTTACAGATATATATGGAATATATACTAGATAAACACATAGTCTCTGGTTGTCTTTATCATGTCCCGGATTGGGCTTGCAGTACGGGCTGGTCCATGGTCGATCATCATTTGGTTTATAACAAACTCGTTATTTTTTGGAAATGTATGGCTTAACCGTATCAATCTTTATTCAAGTACAATCCGCCTTCATATACTTATAAAAAAAGAACCTTGTTAATTGCGTTTCTTTTTGTTGTCACCTCTTACTGGCATTTTAACATTCAACACATTTTTTTTAATGGCGGTGGAAGTGGCCAAGTTTTGTCGTAATCCATTTTACTGCCCATTCGTTATTAATCTCAGCACAAAATAATTAAACTGCCATTGCTCACATAATATCTAAATGCTAAAGGCTGGTTGGCAACGTACGACAACCGCTTACATTTAGTAACCAAAATGCTAAAGGCTGATTGGTACGGTAGAGATTTAGTGGAGGCTTTTGACCGTAAAGATTAATGATAAACATTGTGAACGTAACTAAAATATTGATACAATTTGATTGGTTACTTAAACTATATTTAAATTCATAATTATAAAATGATGGAAACATTATATAAATTGTAATGCTTACAGATATTATAATCCAGTACATTAAATCAATATATGTTGACTGAGACAAGATTCTTTAATATTTGTGGAACTCTAAGAACATAATTGAGATAAAATGATCGTTTAGTAGATGGGAGAGTAGATAAACCAGTAAGTGTGACTTGGACCAGCACCGGTGCCAACCTGAACTCTTCACCACCATTGTACGGTGTATGCATTGACATGTTTGCGAGATCATATGTGATGAGATGCACCGCTGTAAAGAAGCCAAGATGGTGGTTCAGGAGAGCTCATCATCGCATTGTAGGCATGTGGAGGCCACTGGTATTGCGACAGTGGGTTCCATTGTTGGTCTGAGAAACAATGCGAAATTGTGGACACTGCTTTGTTGTGTGGTCATGTGTTCCACATGCTTGACAGCGACCAAGATAGGTCTTTGGTCCACAATTGTTTTGACCGGTGCGGTTGGCCTCATAGTTGGTGTTGTTGTAGGATGGACGCCAATTCTTCCGTTTGTTGTGATGATGGTTTGTTTGAGCAGCCTGAGTGTAATGTGCCGTTGCAGGAAACATTTGAGATGGAGCAGAGCTGTGTCTCGGTTTATCAGCTTTTCATGAAGTTAAGTAAAGGAGATCGATGTGTCACGCGCATGAACTGAGTCGATGACTGCTTTAAAGTCATATGGAAGGCCATCAAGGATGATGTCTGTGAGATCTTCAGCATCCATAGGACTTCCAAGGAGAGCAAGGCTATCAGATTTTTTTTTTGATGATTTGCATATTCTCATCAACTGACTTGGACCCTTTGACGCTCTGTTGTAGCTGGTTTCTCAGCTGTTTGATGTGACCGCGAGTTGGTTTGCCATACATGGAAGCAAGGGTGGTCCAAGCTTCAAAAGACGTGTCCATGAATCAAACGCCGGGTTTGTTTGTTCTCTGTCTGCAACCGTGATCTTCTCCGGTGGTGGAACATCAGAGGAGTCGATGAACTTGGGCAGATTGTAGCCGCGTAGCAGAGCCTTGATTTGAATGTTCCAGATAAGATAGTTTGTGGAGGATAACTTGGTTACAGTGCTCATGTTGATGTTTAGAACAGAGTTTGGTGCATCACCAGTGGTGATTGTTTCTGTTGTGGCAGAGTTGTTTGGTTATAACATTGAAGGAGGATTAAGATGTTTTTGCGGAAGAAAAAAGGAGAAAAAGTGAGCCGATCTAGGTTTTATATTTTTGACGGCTATGATACTATATAGACTAGGATAAAATGATGATTGAATGACTTAATTAGTGATAGTGTAGTTAGGCCTGGGCACTATTACTTGATACCCGGGTTATACTTGCTACTTGAGTCGGCTCGGTTTGAAAAAAACAAGTATTTGCTACCATCAAGTCGAGTAACAAGTAAATGGATTCTATTACTCATAAGTACAAGTCAAGTAACAAGTATATTTTTATTTTTAGCTACTTGGCTTGTTACTTAGTATCTTCTACTTGTTCTTTTACTTTTTATATATTATTTAGTTTATTAAATATTTGGTATCTAGTTTATTATTTAATTAAAATTTGATGTATCATATGTCTATCAAAACTAAAAGAATTGTGCATTTAAATATCAATATCCAACATTACTAATCTATTGGGCTAGTACTAACTGATTTAGTCCAACGGAAATCTGATGTTTATATACAGAGCCGTAAAGGTAAAACTCTGTGTTTTAACTTCAAGTCATCAAGTAAAATAGGTTAAGTAATTGAAAAAATCAAGTATCAAATCAAATCAAGTAAAAGATAAAATCAAGTAATAAACCAAGTCAAGTAATTTACAAGTATTAAAAAAATTTGTGAGTACTTGATACAGTGAGTACTTGTTCAGAACAAGTCAAATACATGTAACAAATATAACTACTTGAACAAACCAAATCCGGTAATAAGTATCTAAAAAATGTCGGGTACTTGACCCGTGCCCAGACCTAAGTGTAGTACAAGGGTTTATATACACGGAGTCACCGACTTCCTTCTCTACTCATATATACTCATATGGAAAGTGTATATTTACATAATATCTACGAGTATCTTCTATAGATAAATGAAAAACATTTTGAGGTTTAATTAATTACTAGATATTGACCCGCACTTTGAAGCGCGAGATTGTTTCTTTTGAAATATTTTATTTTAGAACATATTATATTTTATAAAATGTATATTTGAAAAAATATATAATGTGTTTTGGGTATATATGTAGTTGCTGTTTAATATGTTTAGGATGATAAGTATTAAGATACAAATGTAATAATATATAACCAGATGTTAATTTATAATATATATATTTATTTATAATTGAGAAGTTTTGAAAGCGATAGAATATTAATTGGTTTCATTTTTTGATATTATTAAATAAAATTTAGTACCACAATTAATAAAATAATAGACCACTATAATTTTCCAAATTTTTAATAATTATTTGTATTATTTGTATGTTTCATATAACACTAAGTTAAAATCTGTAACCTGACATTATATTTTTATTTGTATAAGGCTAAGTTGAAATCATTACACACTCATTATGTTTATACAATTGAGGGTTTGTATGTATGTTAGGGTTTAAGGTTTGTGTAGTTCATTGTAACGCCCCGACCGCCCACAGCTAATGGGCCACCCACGCCCGCTCTCTCGGCCCGTGGGCCCATCCCGTTCCAGCGATCGGTCCGTTAATTTTTCTAAAGGCTCGAAATCATTGTTTACTGACCCTGCAATCACCACCCGACCTTTTCCATGCTTTGGCCTCACTCGCATGCTATCGCGAATCACTTCCCGGTAGGTCACCCATCCTTCCACTACTCCAGCTCAAGCACGCTTAACTCTGGAGTTCTCTCAGGATGTGCTCCAGAAAAGGTAAGTCAACATTGGTGACATAGGTAGCCAAATCAATTCTCTTAAGCCTTTTCACATATCACAACTCGGGATGTTACAATTCACCCCCTCTCAAAGAACGCAACGTCCTCGTTGCGGCCTACGACAGATCTCAAGACGCCTCTCAGGTCAGAACTGAGATGGCTAACCAACTCTGATACCACTTGTAACGCCCCGACCGCCCACATCTAATGGGCCACCCACGCCCGCTCTCTCGGCCCGTGGGCCAAGGCTCGAAATCATTGTTTACTGACCCTGCAATCACCACCCGACCTTTTCCCATGCTTTGGCCTCACTCGCATGCTATCGCGAATCATTTTCCGATAGGTCACCCATCCTTCCACTACTCCAGCTCAAGCACGCTTAACTCTAGAGTTCTTTCAGGATGTGCTCCGGAAAAGGTAAGTCAACTTTGATGACATAGGTAACCAAATCAATTCTCTTAAGCCTTTTCACATATCACAACTCGGGATGTTACATTCATAGTTATATTTTTGTGGTTTAGGATTTTTTAGGCTGTCAAGTGGCTTTAAATAATCTAAATATAGGTTATCAAGAAGTTAGAATGTTATTAAATATTGCTTTAATGTAGATTTTCCCAAAATACGCGACTTCTGATCAATTGAACGAAATTCTGAACCGCCCTTTGTATATTTTTTTGTTTTCATTTCTTTTTAAGAAATTTAATTTTCATATTTGTGTGTGTTTTAATCATATTTGTGTTTTCTTTGTAATCATTTTTGTGTATAAATCTTAATCAAAATCTATTTTATAAAATAATAACAATTTTAAAAGTTGATTCGACATACGTTCGATTCTTTGTAATCAATATGCTTGTATACTCGTTTCTTTGTAATAATATATTTATGTTATAGATCTTGATTCGCGGTTATAATGTTGGTTTGTAATTTTTTTTGTGTTTCTATAAATATGTAATTTTTCTATTATATATTAACGAAATTTAATTTATATATAGTTATATAACGTAGGATTATCCTAACGTAGTGGTTAATGTGTATTTATAGAAAAATGTAGTGGTATTGTTATATAACGTATATTAAGGTAGGATTAGTTTTTTTTTACTTGTTGATAATCGCCCTAATGTAGTGGTTATTGTTTAAACAAAATTAGATATAATAATTATATAAAGAAAATAATAAGAGTCCCTTTAAAGAAATGAAATATATAGTTGGACATAACATGATCTTGTTTTAATAGAATTGATTATGGCCGGCGAATTTACTTTAAAAACTTGAGAAGTTAGAAAGTTATTAAATATTGTTTGGCTATAATTGATAAGATAAAAACATGATTTATGATTGGTTAATACTGTTTGGCTATAATTGAGAAGAAAAAAAACGTGATTTATGATTGGCTATAATTATGGTAAGCGAATTAATTATAAAAATTCCAAAAAGGCAATGCCATTTTCTTGTAAATAACTCTAAAAATCAATTGCAGAATTCTATTATGGATTCTATTTTAATAGTATAGACTAGAATAGTTACCATATGATCTATACTATTATGAATTTACCATATGATCTACTAAATACAATATATCATACTGTACACACGTATGATAAGTATTGAAGCTCAGTAACGTAAGAAATAAATGGAATGATCCAATATTTTTCAAAAATTAAAGTACAAAAAAAATCACCAGATCGAAACTGTTTAACAAAAAAAAACATGTAAAAGACTACACTTGAGTAATTAAAAGAGTTGAGTGCAAAGATTAGTTGGATTGGCGACCGTTCTGAAAAGAAGAGGAACGAATAGAAAAAGAACGTAAATGAATAAAACTACAGAAATGAAAATGAATGGTTTGTCCCTTCTCAAATTTAATAAAAAATACTTTTGTTCTTTGTTTTTCTACCAAAAAAAGAATAGTAGAGAATGAAAAGAAAAATATATTCCTTGTGAATGATGATATTTTTTAGGAACGTTAGGGAATGCATTATTCTTCGCTGTTCCCTTGGTCACCACCGTTCATACCGTAAGATTTTTGGATGACAAAAGGGCTATTGACTTGGTGAAAATGGGCTTTAAAAAGCCCAGATGCTTCAGATAATCGGCTCGGAAGATTAACCACCGACTTTACAGAGCTTATTATCGTGACTATAAATACGCGTGTGATGCGGCCACAACCTATATATACCCTCAAGACTTTTAATCGTTTCGCTTTCCTTTTTCTTCTTCTTCTTCGTCTCCACCACAGAGCATTCTTCAGAGTCGACTGTTTCGGAATGGACGCGAGCAATACAAGCGACGCCTACATTAGAATCAGCAACGATGTTATCAGCAAGTCTCGAAACGACCTCGTCTTCAGTGGAGAACTCGATGAGTCTGTTCTTACCGAGCTTCATGCGGTTAGTTGACAAACTCTCATTGTTTGATATCCATTTAGGTCAACTGATCGATCTTGATTTGTCTTTACATATAATCCTCGGATTCGCTTAAATTGCTTCGCCGTTAAGTTTTGCTTGGCTTGTAAAATGTGTGGGTATAGACTTGGAGAAGGAAGATGATACAAGCCGGAGTCATAAGAGGAACCATAGATACATCTTCTCCTTCGTTTCCTACCACAACACCTTTGATGCAGATTCAAGATCCAAATCCTTTGCATGGATATGCTCAGAATCAGAGTGGGATTGACACTGATGCTCAGTTTCCATCCACGGTATGGTTCTCTTGTTCTTGTTTTTGAGTCACTGGATTATTGAAAACGCGTTTTCAGGAGCTTGGGTTGTCGATAAAAGATGAGAGTGAAGGATTTCACATTCCTCAGCAAGATGGTGCTAGTGATGATATAAAGCCAAGCGCTTTTGCTCCTCATGGTAAAGTTTCAGATGTATGGGTTTGTTTGTGGAGAAAGTGTTACCCTTGTTTACTTTTGTGAACTGAACGATGAACGATGATGCAGATGATGATGATGAAAGTTTGAACGAGGATGATGATTATGAGGAAGATGATATCAATGATGATGAGGACATTCCGCATTTGATCATGTGTCAGTTTGATTATGTAAGATTTATTTCTTCGTTGCTGCATATTCTTCATAACAATGATGGAGTTATAAAACCCATTTTATTCACTTCGTAGGTAAAGAAGCGTAAGAACAAGTGGGAGTGCAAACTCAAAGCTGGGGTTATGCAAATCAACGAAAAGAACATTCTTTTCTCTGAGGTCGGACGAAGTTCTTGATAATGGAGGATATTTAACATTTCACTTGACTCACATATCTTCTTTTTTTTTTTTGGCAGACCAAAGGAGATTTTACCTTCTAAGAGAAGCTTTATGTGAAGGCTATTTGTCTCTTTCTCGCTAGACTCTCTACTAAATAAATGCAAACTCTTAATGTATATAACATTGTTTTGGCTTTGTTCCAATACCTTGGTTGCAATGGAGTTAATAAATAATGGAATTTGCGAATTTGAATCCATTGGTCCTAACGCAGCACTAGTGCTCTTCTTGTTTTGAAGTATCTTCATGTAGAATCTTTCTTTCTATTATGTACCTGTTTCATATTACACGAAACAAAGAGCCTGAGAAAACAGCCAACTACAATCCAAAAATTGTCCAGGTTCTTGCAAGCAAGTGGTCGGTCACTTGTTGACGCGTCTCCTTCTTCAATTCCCCAGCGGTTACCAACACCAATCAGTTGAGACCGTTTATGGAAAAAGAGCAGTCAAGACTCAAAACCAACCGTTCATCATAAAAGGACCCGAACCTCTCCTTGTCTCTTAGTTGCAGCCGTCCAATAGTGTTGGAAATACCATTGATTGAACAGAGCAGCATTAACGGAAGTGTCCTGTATCGAGTTCAAAAAGCTCTAGCTAGTTACCTTCCAAGCTCATACCCCTTTTAACAGATAGATATAGCCAAGTTAGGTATGCATCATTCCATCAACAAGGATTGTGCTCCAAAAAAATGTTAGAAGAGGCAACCAGAGCTCATGATTCATCTTAATCCCAATCGACAAAAGCTTACCAAAGTTGGAAACTTCTGCTAGAAAGTAATCATCTTCTAACAGATATAGAACGAGGAAGAAGCTGAATATGAAAAAGTAGCAATGGTGGTTGATTGGCTTACCTACTCTGCCCCACGAGCTTTACAGAGGTTTAAGAATAGCGGAGAAGACAAAAAAGAGGGTTTATATTAAACAAAAGCCCTACTAATACTAATTTACAGTTTTGTCCTTATTAGTATGTATCTGGAAAAGAAAGATACTCTACAACCACACAATTTTATTATATTTTTGAATTAAAAATAAAAACAAAATGAAGATTCAAGGGGATGAGCGATAAGCGTACAAAGTTAGCGGGAGAATCCTCACTCTGATCATGGCTTTCGCTGTCTCGACTCAGTTACATTTCCCCCTCACACCCTTACAACGGAACCAGTTCAAGAACTCTAGTCCCCGTGCCTTCTTCTGCTCCTGTTTCAAATCCAGGCCTGACTCATCTCACCTCCGATCCAAACAACTAACTTTATTGGTACCCAAACTTGGTTCAGCCCCTAGACACAGACAAAAATTCCAGGTAAGGACCATCTTTCATGGCTTTTTTTTGCTTTTCAAAAATGTTTGATTTGGTTTTCTTGTTTTTTGGTTCATGGGTAGGTCAAAGTTGGGACTGGAGGAGAGTTTGCCGACAGTGGAGAAGTAGCTGATTCGCTTGCTTCTGATGCTCCTGAGTCATTTTCTTGGTCTTCTGTGATACTCCCGTAACTATTTATATCCTTTTAGGAAATTAACTGTTTAGTTCTTAATCCCATCAGCTTGTTACATAGGTTTGGTTTGTCTGTGTAATGATCTTAATCTGTGAGCAATGGCTTATGTATCATAAATAGCTAGACTGAGCTTTAGGCTCAACACTTGATTTTAACAGTCATTTTGCTTGAATCTTAGGTTTATATTCCCGGCTCTGGGAGGGCTATTGTTCGGGTATGATATTGGAGCAACCTCCGGTGCTACTCTCTCACTTCAGGTTTTAATTTAAATTATCTGCTTTTATTTGTTACCTGTTAGTTACAAAGCCTAACATCGTTATTATGGTGTTGAAACAGTCAGCTGCGCTCAGTGGAACTACATGGTTTAACTTGTCACCTGTTCAGCTGGGACTTGTGGTAATGCTATTATCTAGAGATGCTTCTCCCATATGGATTTTTAGCAGAAAGTTACAGTCTGTTTTTGCATCTTGTTGTGTAGGTTAGCGGATCCTTATATGGAGCCCTTCTTGGCTCAACTCTTGTCTATGGCATTGCTGATTTCCTTGGTAACTCTTTTATTTTTATTGATTTCTCCTTCTTTGTAACTGGTTCCAAGTCTCTTATTCTGTTTCTTCTTACCATTTTCTTATGAAGGAAGAAGACGGGAACTCATTATAGCTGCTGGTCTCTATCTCCTTGGGTCTCTGATCACTGGCTGCGCCCCTGATCTTAATGTTCTCTTACTTGGAAGGCTTCTCTACGGCTTGGGTATTGGTTTGGTGAGCTCTGCAACCTTGTCTTGTTTCCTTGTTGATTGCTTACAGTAAACTGGTTTCCTTTGATAGGCAATGCATGGGGCTCCACTCTATATAGCTGAGACATGCCCATCTCAAATCCGTGGAACTCTTATATCTCTCAAAGAACTCTTCATCGTATTAGGCATCCTGGTACACATCCCATCTCTTCCTTTTTCTATGTAATTTCATTTGGACTCTTTCTAATCCCACTTTCTGCGCAGCTGGGTTTTTCTGTTGGAAGCTTTGAGATTGATGTGGTCGGAGGGTGGAGATACATGTACGGATTCGGTACCCCTGTTGCTTTGCTCATGGGACTAGGCATGTGGAGCCTCCCTCCGTCTCCTCGCTGGCTGCTTCTTAGAGCTGTTCAAGGCAAAGGCGCTCTACAAGAATACAAAGACAAAGCCATGGTTGCACTCAGCAAACTACGTGGCAGACCTCCCGGTGATAAACTGTCGGAGAAGCTGGTGGAGGATGCGTTGTTATCTGTGAAAACGGCTTATGAAGATGAGGAGAAGTCTGGGGGGAACTTCTTGGAAGTGTTCCAAGGGCCTAACTTGAAAGCTCTGACTATTGGTGGTGGTTTAGTTCTTTTTCAGCAGGTGATTGATACTTCTTCGTTTGTTGGTTGGTCTTTGGATGAATGTGAGATTTAACTTAATACTCTGCATCGAACTTGATAGATAACTGGACAGCCGAGTGTTCTTTACTACGCGGGTTCGATTCTTCAGACTGCTGGATTCTCTGCTGCTGCTGATGCAACTAGAGTCTCTGTTATCATTGGTGTCTTCAAGGTGCTCATTTCTTTTGTTATTTAAGTATCTGTGTATGCTATATAATTGATAACGTACGTCCTCTGCAGTTACTGATGACATGGGTGGCTGTTGCTAAAGTTGATGATCTTGGAAGACGTCCCTTACTGATTGGAGGCGTCAGTGGCATTGTATGAGTTAACTCTTTTGTTCCTTAAGTTTCATATTAATACATTGGCTTACTCTTTTTTCTTTTGTATGTTCCAAAACATTCCAGGCGATTTCTTTGTTTCTACTGTCAGCATACTACAAGTTTCTCGGTGGTTTTCCTCTTGTAGCAGTTTGTGCACTGCTTCTCTATGTTGGTTGCTACCAGGTTTGCATTCTAGCTCTTGTCTAGATCGTATAGAAACAAGAAGAGAAAACTCAGCTTACGTCTCTTAATAGTCGTATCTTCCTGATTTAACTGTTTTGTTCTTGGGAACCAGATCTCATTTGGACCAATCAGTTGGCTAATGGTGTCAGAGATATTCCCACTTCGCACAAGAGGGAGGGGGATCAGTCTTGCAGTTCTTACAAACTTTGGATCCAATGCCATTGTGACCTTTGCGTTTTCACCCTTAAAGGTATAACCCTTATGCTCGCTCTGGTTAAATCTCCCTTGAAAGTTTATTAGTAACTTCTGGCTCCGGTGCCACCTTTGCAGGAATATCTTGGAGCAGAGAATCTCTTCCTTCTCTTTGGAGCCATAGCATTGGTATCACTCTTGTTTGTTGTTCTAGTAGTTCCTGAGACCAAGGGTCTTAGTCTGGAAGAGATTGAATCTAAAATCTTGAAGTGAAAATGTTGCAAAAAAAAAAAACATGTATGTTATTGTAAATTCAACAACCAATCACAATACAATCATTCACTTAGGAGACACAACATTGTAGCAGAATAAAAGTTTGCTTGCAGGCTTCAACGACCACCATATAGGACTGTAACATCTTCAAAAGAGAAGTTAGCTAATGAGGAGGTTCCAGGCTGTTGTGTTACCGTTTCATTGCTTATATTTGGCATACCAAATCCAGATGTATCATATGATATGCTCGGAACAGTGACATTTCCTTCGAGATATTGTACTATAAGTCTCATGCTTGGTCTATTCTCTGGGTTGCTCTGAGAACAGAGCATGCCTAGCTTCAAAAGCATCTTGACCTCTTCAGCTTTAAAGTTTCCTTCAAGTTTACTATCAACAGTAACCATTAAACTATCTCTGCTTCCACAAATAGCAACCCACTTAAGTAGAATCATTTGCTCAGGGGGTCTCTCAGGGTCTACTGGCCTTCTTCCGCAAACCACCTCGAGAATAAAAGCTCCAAAGGCATATACATCAGTCCAGGTAGTGGTCACACCCATTGCAGTTAGCTCTGGAGCCATGTAGCCTATGGTTCCAACCACACGTGTAGCTTCTAGATTCTCGCCGCGATCATGGAACCTTGCAAACCCAAAATCTCCCAACCGTCCATTAAGATCAGCATCTAAAAGAATGTTGCTAGCTTTGATATCTCTGTGTAGCACAACTTGTTCCCAGTCTTCATGAAGATACAAAAGCGCAGATGCTACTCCCTTGATTATGTTCAATCTCTGAGACCAAGTGAGGTTTTGGTTGTTGAACAAGTAGTTATCTAGGCTTCTGTTGGGCATGTACTCATAAACCAAAAGCAGTTCACCTTTCCTTCTGCAGTAGCCAAGGAGCTGAACCAAGTTCTTGTGCCTTAGTCTTCCCATACTAGCGATCTCCGCGACATACTGTTTCATCCCTTGCTCTGCATCATGGTAGACTCTCTTAACAGCGATTTGTGTACCGGAGGGAAGTATTCCCTTATAAACTTTTCCAAAACCTCCTGCTCCAAGTAGTTGATTCTCCTTAAAACCCTTGGTTGCTTTGTATAGGTTCCTGAAGGAGTACCTCTGGGGACTATATTCCTTTTCCCATTGTTCAAGAACCTCAGCATACTTCTTCTTCTTGTAAAGAAGATACAAAACTCCTCCTAGTACTATTAGCAAAGTTCCTGCTATAGTAGTGCCTAGAATTAAAGCAAGGCTAGAGCCTTTAGACCTTGACTTTGGTGGAGAGGTTGGTGGCAGAGTAGGTGGCGGCGGAGATGATGGTGGTGGTGGAGGTGGATTTGGGGGATCCAAAACCTTTGAAATGTCAAGGCTTTCTGCTTGTCCACCTTTCTTGAAACTCCATGCAAGGATATATTGGTCACTTTTGACTGTGCCTGTTGATCCAGAGAAGCCTACAAACATGGTTTCATTGAATATTTCTGAAACATTGATGGATTTTGACAAGAGAGGCACACTTGGTTTGATGGAACTTGACAAGAGAGGTGAAGTTGGCTTTGTTGGAACTGGAGCTAACGTCACATTTAGTAACCTTTCTAAACCATCATAATCAATCCAGACCAGAATACTCTTTCCACTAGCAAGAGGCAAGCTTATGTTCTTCCTGGATGTATCATTAAAGTAACTAGCATCCGCAGATTCCACCGAGACAATACTGTTAACATCAATCCCAACATGGTTATAGCTATCTTCAATCGCTTCAGAGCTTGGATTGGTGTCAAGCTCTACAGCCAAGATATGGTTTTCAGTTTTATTATCATTTGTCCTATTGAAAAGCCCTAAGTATGATGTTGCAGCGCCACTATACCTGAGGTCCATTGAAGGAGATACCACAAAAGCTAGCCCCTGGCCGTCGCCTTGCAAAGGAAACATCGCAAAGACAAATTCTGTTGAAAAAGAAAGTGAACTGGGAGATGACCTTGTGAAGTTCATTGGAATCTTGTGGAAAGCATGGCCGGTGCTCTTATTTGTGTTATTTGTAAGATGCAATCGGCCGTCATCGATAGTTGCCATGCCATCACGATGCAGGTCTGCTTTACTGAAGTTATAGTGCACAAACTGATTACCGTCTTGAGCTAACACCAAAGAAAACACCTGGACGCATATTAGTATCCACAAACTCAGTGACCTTATCTTAAGCACCATTGGTTTTCTCTCTCGCGTGCCTAAGCTTGTTAAACTTATTAGATTCTTCTGCACTTTCGTTACCATTAAATTTTGATTTAAACTGATCAAGGAAACCCTGAGTTGACCTTTACATGGAAGACAGTATCAAAGAGAAGCTAAGAATAGTTCTTTCCTTTTGAATTAGCAATAACATATCACTGCCCATGTCATCATTTAGATGTTCTTATTGTTGTGGGTTAGTTACTTTGCTATATATCGTTTTATTGTTCTGCATCTTTGCTTGTTGCTTTCTAGCTGATTGGTTATACAGGAAACATAAGGTTTTAGCTGTGATCTCAATATGTGTATTGACCTGAGTGAGTTTTTTACCGTCTCTGTGACTAGCGTGGTTAAATGAGGTTTTAACTTGTCAAGTTAAATCTTTCAGTTTGGACATTCTATCTGAGACTTGTATGCACTACATACGTGCACACATCTCTAATTCTCAGGATCAGGATAATTGTTTGAATAAGTTCTTACTAAATCAAGAAATGCTAGTTGCAGTTGTTTTAAGTTTTTTTTTTTTGACTTGCTCAACGATGATGGCACTGTTATAAATTATGTTTGTGTAATCCTGAATCAACTTGCTTCTCTTTTGTTTGTTTAAACTGAAGAAATCTTCTGCATCACAACCTGTAGCTAGCATTTCTTTTCTTTTTTTATTATTGTGAATACTTTGTTATTTTTAGCACATATGCAACTAGTAAAGTTAACTCATTAACCCTTTGATTTGTTGCTGATAATTGTCAATTATTTGGAACGATGCAGTAATTGGAAAAATAGAGGAAAACGAATTCGAAAAATAATTGATCTATTGCACCAACTATAGAAAACACTCCTACGTCAACTATCAGACGTATTAGAACTCCGAGTAAGAAGCATCACATTTTCATTTCGCATAACCACGTGTAGTATAAGACGTGACAAACTCACCTCCAAGAATATGAAGTCTTAGAAACATCACTACGCCGATTGAACTACTCCCGTTATACCTTAATAACGTGTCATAGGGTACAAACAACACTTGCTCCCTGGCTTATACAGAAAGTCGAAAAAGAGCAGTTTCAAAACTCATACAAGTTAGATCTATCGATGAGAGTACATTAAACGGCAGTAGATTGACAAGTGAGCAAAAAGGAAAACAGAAGATGGGCCACGCAGATGAGAAGAAGCCCAGTCAACAGTCCAATACAGCTGGTCCCAAGTTTGAATTAACCGCGCAACGTCTATGTCTTGGAAATGAAGAGAAGAGTAGCAAAAGCATAGTACAAAAGCAGAAGATGACGAGAACCGGTGCAGAAGGAGTTAATGGCTTGAAGCTGGCAAACAGATTTTCAGCCCTTGATCTACAGAGCGTTCACGATTAAACCACATGTCTAGGGCAACACTATTTACCTTTGGCTATAAATATTGAACTCATGTAATAACTTAGGTTAAGAAATGAATTCATGAAGTTTCAGTAAAACTAAACTCTTGTTCATTACATTCAAGTTCTTTTATGGTATCAGAGCTTCATGGATAACAGATCCATGGAACCGTATACTCCACCAACTCTCAAAATCATCAACTCTGTAAAGCTCACGGAAAAGAACTACATCCTATGGAAGCCTCAGTTTGAAGCATTCTTGAACGGTCAAAGGTTGTTGGGATTTGTCACCAGAGAAACTCCACAACCACTGGCTACTATCTCAGCTCCTGGAATCAACGGCACGTCCACACCGGTGCCAAATCCAGACCATACCCTCTGGTTCCAAACTGACGAAGTTATCCAGTCATAGCTGCTTGGTTCTTTCTCAGAAGACATCCAGAGTGAGGTGATTCACTGCACGAGCTCTTACGAGATCTGGGTGACTCTGGCGAATCACTTCAACCGTGCTACCTCAGCAAGACTGTTCGAGCTGTAAAGGAAGCGTCAAACCACTGTTAAACATGACAAACCTATGTCCGACTACCTTCGTGACATAAAGATGATTTGCGACCAGCTCACCTCCATTGGCAGTCCGGTTCCTGAAAGAATGAAGATCTTTGTTGCGCTGCTGGGACTAGGACGTGACTATGAACCCATAAAGACGAGTATAGAAGGGACTATGGATGCTGAGTTTTCACCAACTTTTGACGACATAGTTCCCAGACTGGTTGCGTTTGATGACAGACTTCATAGTTACGCAGTAGACACCGGAGCGTCTCATCATTTGGCTTTCAACTCAGAACGAGGAAGACCCTTCTTCACCAGAAACAGAGGATGTAACAGAGGAGGTCAAAACTTTTTCTCTACAAGAGGAAGGGGTTTCCCTCAACACATCTCGTCTTGTTCTTCCTCCAGGTCTTCTGCCTCTTCCGACTCAGATAGCAGACCAATATGTCAAATCTGTGGAAAGACAGGTCATGTAGCAATGAAGTGCTGGCATCGATTCAACAACAGCTATCAGCCAGATGAGTTGCACAAAGCTCTGGCGGCTCTAAGGATGGCAGACATGTCTGAAGCAGGTGGTAGTGAGTGGTTTCCTGACACAGGTGCTTCCGCTCATATCACAAACTAAACTCATCATCTACATCAGTCACAAGCTTACGACGGATCTGATTCGGTAATGGTTGGAAACGGCGAGTATCTTCCCATCACACATACTGGATCGGCAAGCATTGCTTCCTCCTCAGGTAACCTTCCTCTGAAAGATGTTTTAGTATGTCCAAAAATCGCTAAACCATTACTTTCAGTGTCTAAGTTCACCAAAGACTACCCATGTGGGTTTGATTTTGATGCTGATAATATCTGCGTCTATGATAAGGCCACCAAGAAGGTTCTGTTGCAGGGAAGAAGCACTAACGGCTTGTACTCTCTTAAGACACCAACCTTGCATGCTTTCTTCACAACAAGACATGTCTCTGCAAGTGATGAAGTCTGGCATCAGAGGTTGGGGCATCCGAATCCGCATATCCTTCAGCAATTATCTTCAAGTAGAGTCATCATCATCAATAAAAGATCCAAGTCATTGTGTGAATCTTGTCAGTTGGCCAAGAGTTCAAGGTTACCGTTTTCTGCATCAGTCTCAGTGAGCTCAAGACCGCTGGAAAGGATTCATTGCGACGTCTGGGGTCCGTCACCAGTAGTGTCAGTCCAAGGGTTCAAGTATTATGTAGTTCTTATAGACAACTACTCTAGATTCTGTTGGTTGTATCCCATGAAGAAGAAATCAGACTTCTTTTCTATTTTCACTGCTTTTCAGTCTCTTGTTCAGAATCAATTCTCAACAAATATTGGTACTTTTCAATGTGATGGGGGTGGTGAATTTATTTGCAACCAACTTCTTGTGCATTTCAAGAAATGTGGAATCAAACAGCTTTTCTCTTGCCCACATACGCCTCAACAGAATGGCTTGGCAGAGAGAAAGCATAGACACTTTGTCGAGCTGGGGTTGTCACTTCTGTTTCAAAGTAAAGCTCCTTAGAAATATTGGGTTGAAGCATTTGTCACAACAAATTTTCTGAGCAACCTGCTACCACACTCAGCTCTCCCTTCGACTCAAAGTCCGTATGAGAAGTTGTACAACAAGAGACCTTCTTACTCTCCTCTTCGTGTTTTTGGGAGCTCCTGTTATCCGATGCTAAGACCATACGCTCAGAATAAGCTTGATCCAAGGTCATTAACATGTGTGTTCTTGGGTTACAGTGAGAAACACAAAGCATATTGATGCTTGTTTCCTCCTACTGGAAGAGTGTACATCAGCAGACATGTGATCTTTGATGAGTCAAAGTTTCCCTTCTCAGATGTCTACAAACACATGCACCCTCAAGCAACAACCCCACTACTTTCAGCATGGCACAAAGGTGTTCTTATCTCATCTTCTGAGACCCAGACCTCTTCAAACAGTGGGTCTGATAACACAAACCCATTATCATCTACTCACAGCGTTCCTACCTTTCCAAGTCAAGGATCGACTGTTTCCTCTGCCACATCAACTCCTCAATGCACTCTCACCATCACGAAAGGAGCAGTATCTGATTCAAGTACAGAGTCATCGAGTCAAGTACAAGAATCAGGAAGTAATCTTGCAGCTTCCTCACAGTCAGCAGTCATGAATCAACATCAGATGACTACAAGACTTAAAGCGGGTATTATTAAGCCCAATCCTCGATATGCTCTTCTGACAGACAAAGTTGCTAGCCCTAAGCCGAGGACTTTGGCAGAAGCATTAAAGCATCCCGGTTGGAACAACGGCATGACAGAAGAAATTGACAACTGCAAGCTGACTGAAACATGGTCACTAGTCCCATACACATCAGACATGCATGTACTGAGTAGTCGATGGATTCATAGGACGAAGTACAATGCAGACGGAACAGTGAAGTCACTGAGGTCGCGACTGGTGGTTCAAGGTTGTGGACAAGAAGAAGGAGTAGACTACTTGGAGTCATATAGCCCTGTGTTTAGAACATCGACAGTGAGAATTGTTCTACATATAGCAACAATGTTTCAGTGAGAGATAAAACAACTTGACGTTGCAAACGCCTTTCTCCATGGAGATTTGAATGAAACAGTCTACATGAGGCAGCCTTCAGGGTTTGTAGATAAGACCAGACCAAATCACGTGTGTCTTCTTCACAAGTCTCTCTACGGGCTTAAACAGTCTCCTCGAGCTTGGTTCGACAAGTTCAGCACTTACTTATTGGAGTTTGGATTCGTTTGCAGCATCAAGGACCTGTCTCTATTCATCTACACTAAAGGGAAGAACATTATCTTACTTCTCTTGTATGTTGATGACATATTGTTGACTGGAAACTGCACTGATCTGTTGCAAAAGTTATTGGCAGATCTTAGCAAACAGTTTCGAATGAAGGACCTTGGTAAGATGCATTACTTCTTGGGTATTCCAGCTGAGTTTCACAAGTCTGGTTTGTTCCTCTCTCAAGAAAGATACGCCATGGACCTGCTTGCTGTAGCATGAATGATGGATTGCACCCTAGTCAACACACCATTTCCTCTTCAGTTGAGTAAACCGCCACATCAAGATAAGAAGTTCGAAAACCCTTCTTATTTCTGAAGTCTCGCTGGGAAGCTGCAATACCTTACTCTTACCAGACCGGACTTGCAGTTCTCTGTCAACTACGTGTGCCAGAAGATGCATGAGCCAAAGTTATCAGACTTCATCCTGCTCAAAAGGATCTTGCGGTATGTTAAAGGGACGCTTAGCTACGATATTAATCTCTCTAAGGATACTGATTTCACACTGAGGGCGTATAGCGACAGTGATTGGGCTGGATGCCATCGTACACGCAGATCAACCGGGGGATTCTGTACATATCTTGGTTCTAACATCATCTCGTGGTTGTCCAAGAAACAACCAACTGTCTCGAGAAGCTCAACAGAGGCAGAGTATCGATCTTTATCAGGGACATCAGCAGAACTGAGCTGGATGTGTTCGATTCTTCGAGAGATCGGAGTTCCTATCACTGTCACACCAGAACTCTACTGCGACAACTTATCATCAGTGCACCTGACTGCAAATCCAGCGTATCACAAGAGATCAAAACACTTTGAGTTGGATTATCATTATGTAAGGGAAAGAGTGGCGCTTGGTGCTTTGGTAGTGCAACATGTACCAGCTCAGCATCAGTTGGCAGATATATTTACCAAGCCGTTAACCTTCAGAGCATTCGACAGTCTGAGGTTCAAACTTGGTGTTGAAGTTACACCACATCAAGTTTAAGGGGGCATATTGATGAGAGTACATTAAACGGCAGTAGATTGACAAGTGAGCAAAAGGGAAAACAGAAGATGGGCCACGCAGATGAGAAGAAGCCCAGTCAACAGCCCAACACAAGTGGTCCCAAGTTTGAATCAACTGCGCAACGTCTATGTCTTGGAAATGAAGAGAAGAGTAGCAAAAGCATAGTACAAAAGCAGAAGATGACGAGAGCCGGTGCAGAAGGAGTTAATGGCTTGAAGCTGGCAAACAAATTCTCAGCCCTTGATCTTCAGAGCGTTCACGATTAAACCACATGTCTAGGGCAACACTATTTACCTTTGGCTATAAATATTGAACTCATGTAATAGCTTAGGTTAAGAAATGAATTCATGAAGTTTCAGTAAAACTAAACTCTTGTTCATTACACTCAAGTTCTTTTAAGATCCTCGGTGCCCAACATAATAATTCCAATCTCAATCGAGCACACCACTTACAAGGGATTTCTCTTTTGTCTCTTTATCTTAATTTTATTTTTATCGCACTATACTTATCTTATTGTGATCTAATGACGTTGACAAAAAAAGATTGTGATCTAATGACTTCTCTTATTTTTTTGGCTGGAATCTTGAAGATGAATGTAGGCGGGAATAAAATAACTGAAGTTATATGTAAAGGGAACAGCCCGGTGGTTTGTCCATGGCTTTTGCGCTCTGCCACCTAGAGGCCGGAGCTTCGCGGCTATATGGGCCTGAGGACCGAAAATGGGAGACGCCTAAATGGTGTTATTGAACAGCAATATATGTCATATATGATGGCTGTATAGAGAATTAATGTGTTCCTAGAGTTCTTGCATTTACAAACTTGTAACTATCACAAGTGTGATGAGCTACAGTTTGGATATGTAAAGTGAGTAAATGCTTAGCTTCCAAGTTCCATTGATGGATGTACAGTATGGTACAAACCGGGAACGAGCAAAGCACCAAAAGGGTTTGAGAGCCTGAAGTTACCTTGATTGTAATTTCTCAAAAACTAGTTCGGAGGATCATAAAAAATACCAATGTTGTGTAACACATAACAAATTAATACAAGTTGCTGAAACTCTTTTTGTTGTTGATAGATCATTCAACGAGTATCAAACAATAATGTGAATAAATGACATAAAGGACAGTATACAAATGCTCATTTAAAAGCTTGGAGTAGAGATGAAGTTCATCAAACTCTTGGTTCAACTCTTCATCTTGGTTATCCATTTATCTTAGTAGATATTATTCGTCAAGACGGTTTGGAAGAACACTAGTTTGAGAAAACAATAGCACACGTATCGTCTCCTCTCTTCTATATACACTGCACTGTTAGACCATGTTTATCTCTAGGGGTTTTTAAAGTTTTTTTTGTCTAAAAATAAATAAATTAAAAAGCAAACCAATCGCGGGCCGCCACGAGTCAGTGGGGTCCGCGGACAGTGTAAGAAACTCACTAAAATCAGTTCTTAATTAGTAGTTTTTATAACCGATTCTTAAAGGTTTTGTGGAGACCTACGCACTAAGAACCTCACTAAGGATCCCGGATAAACATGCTTTTAGGTTTCCAAGCACTTCAAAGTAGACGAACCCCTTGGTATCTTGGTCAAGATTTCAAACTCTGTGGGGTATCATTTCTGTTCGTTGGCATTTGAGATTTAATTTAGACTATTTTCTTTTAGGACTAACCAGTGCAATAGAATCCATCACATTTGCATGCGCATAACTACATGCCATGTAGTGATAAGACGTGAGTCACGTGACAAACTCACCTATAATTTAGATCCTCGGTATCCAAAGGTGTCATAGTGGCGAACGTAGGTAGTGTAAGAAGGGTGCAGCTGCCCCCAGAAAAAAATACAACTAGATTTGAATGTACCAGAATTTATAATATTTTGCAGCATAATTGGTGTAAAATCTTCTATTTGCACCCACCCAACCAATGTTCAAATAACCAAATACCTATTTTATTGTTTTTGTCGTTATATTTTCTAGATCCGCCACTAAGATGTGATATCAACTCATAACTGATGACATTCCGGTCGATCGGTTGATTAGTTACTTTTTTTTTGATAACCACAAGAATGTCAAAAGTTTTATAGGGCTACAGACTAATCCTACGAAGTCTTGCATCCGGGTACGCAAAATCCCATTTTTAATTACTTTCTTTTCTTAACGTCAATCTCAATGGAGCACACAAACTAAAAGAAAAAGTGATTAATCTTTTGTCCTTTTATCTTTATCTTTATATACATCTTACTTTCATTCATCCTTTTGCTTTGGTTTGCTCATGATGAATATCCACTCATGATAAAGTACTTTCTTCTTCCTTTATGTTGTCTCCACGAATTGTGATTTCATCTTGGTCACAAAGAGTTGAATCACTATATAGTCTATATCCATAAATGCGAATTTTCACCCGGAAAATGGTCACTGTAATGGATCCAAATCGGATATATGATTAGAAAATGGCCAAGTAAGAACACGTCTTTCATATAACATGTAACCAATTTTTTTGTAGGAAAATATTGAAAAGAAACAAGAGACATGAAAGTCTCCATATATGTAATGAGATCCATATATGTAATGAAACACAGTACTAGATTGGAATAGTATAATCACCTCCCTTGTTAACAGTTAAATATTCCACCTAATATAGCCAGCAGAAATATTTATATTCCAAATGAATCAATACGGCTACATTACATTACAATAATATTATCATTATAAGCTTTCTTGGAAACTACGGTCTCCTCTGATCTTGAGCTGCGTCCGTGGACCATATTAGTCTGTGAAATCAATCCCACGATCATCCCACCAACAAACTTTATATAAATCTATACGCATATATATATATATATATATTTATATTTTTGAGAAATAATATTTGTTTTCTTACCGAACAAGATAAGACATCTCCAACCTCACTCTATTTTTCACTCTAAAATAGAGTTTAGAGTAAAAATGTTTCAATAATATTCTATTTCTCACTCTATAATAGAGTGAAAAATAGGTTTATTCTAAATATAGAATAACTTATTTTTTTTTGTTCATCACTCTATTTTCTACTCTAAAATAGAGTATCATTACACCAAACTCAAATTCTATTACGGGATTACTATAGAATAGAGTAAAAAATAGAGTAAACAGGGTAACCAGAAAAGTTGACCACACGATTGCATTTATTTTGGTGCAGGTCGTGTAAAAAAATATAACTATAACCAGATGTATACTTTACAACCTTTTTAAGAATCTTGAATAAGTACTCGCTATTTAATTTTGGTGAAGTAAGAATAATTCCATGACGAGTCCACTTAGTAGTATGTCTTAAAGTATAAAAATGTGTCGTGCGGGATTGTGCCGTATATAATTTACAAGTTAATTGTCCATAATTTTACAGCACAAATAGTTTTGTTCAAACAAAAATTCTAGTCTTCTTTAGTGAGTTTTTTCCCCGAATTTTTGGAGTTATTTTAAAATGATTAGATAGCGTAAAATCTGCACAAATAAAGGAAAAATGTGATATGAATTATGTGTTTTTTTCCTTCAAAAAACCATGTGTTTTTTTATGTGAACCATGTGATGCAATCATGTCTTACGATTATAATTGTCATTAATTTTCCAAGTATACAAAAGAGACAAGTATTATATTTAACTTTTGTGAATAAACCATTACATTATATGCCATAAGTTCAGTTCTATAATTGTTAAACTTTAAGAAAAGTCATTATAGTTTTGTATTTTTGTCAGTTTATAGTAAATCTTTTGCTAATACGCACACGTAAACATGTGCATAATAATAATAATACACATGTTGGGGACCACCTCACGCGAACCATTCCCGCGCCTTCCTCAATCGCGATACAATCTCGACCGCAGGTTTCACCCTTTCATTAATTATCCACCATCGGATCATCTACTTTCTCAGTCACTCTCACACACACACACACACACAGACACTCTCTCTCTAGCTTTTATTGTTTCGGATCTTCACTTTTTTTGCTGATTCATCACTCTCTGCGTCTTCTTCAAGTGAAATTTCTGTTGACTCTCTCTGTGTGTATCGTTTCCTCCTTCACCGACGACGATCTGCGTCGGTTCTCCTTTTTTATTTTTTTGGCTCATTAGTTTTTTGAGGTAATTTTCCTTTTCCTCTTAGAACTTTCTTCGCTTTGATTCGGTCGAAGTATTTGCTGTTTCGCTAAGCGAAGAAACGAATCCATAGCTCGTATTATAAGAAGCAACTATTTTGAGTAGCTAAGCGAATTGTAAACCCTAGGAAATCGATTTCGATTCAAATCGGACATTGATCGTTGATTCAGTCCGAGAACTATTTCGATTTAGGTTGATTAAAAGTATAAATCGTGGATCCGCCAAAAAAAACCTTGGAATCGAATCTGAATATATTAATTTGTCGTGCTTGTGAAAGTTGCTCTCATGAATGTGGAAAAGGGAGCATGATTCAGCTGTTTCTTCGGGGAGATTAGGTCCATCGTTAGGTGTGCGCTTTTGTATTCTAGCATTATCTAAAAGATGGATGTTGACAAAAACCATTATCATCCTCCATTTTTTTCTGTGTCCACCAAGGACCACCTTTTTTATTTTATTTTTGATGCTGTGAGCACTCTGAAATGCCCGAGAAGATTCTGATGTGATTTTGATTTTTTGGTTCTTTTGTTGAATTTTTCATGATCCAGGATTTCATCAAGGTATGTTTGGTGTTTAAGTGGGATTGATTCAAGGCTTATGTGAATCTAGTTACCATCCAATGGAGAGGAATAAACCGGTGAAACAATGCCTGGAGAGTCGGGCTGGTGATGAGCCTGAGCTTCTTAAGTATATGTCGAAGCTACCGGTTTTCCTGGACAGAGCTGATACTCATACTCCTCAGGAGAAGCTTTTGAGCGTTGGTGTTCTTGACTGGGACCGCTTGCAGAAGTGGCAGCATAGCCATAACCGGATGATGCCTGTGAAGAGTAGATACCCTTCGGCTTTTTACCAGACAGATGCTTCATTGGTTCCCCATAGGGATGACTCGTCTGCTGGTCCGAGCAATGTGCATAACCGTCCAAGGAAACATCGTAGCTCGCGGCAGTCTAATCTCATGTCAAATCCTGGTGGAGAAACTGTAAGGGAGTATCGAGAAACCAAAGTTACACGGAAAAAGAAACATAGAGACCATATGAGTTTCAGCATGCCATATGAGCAGCTTGGTCCAGTTACTGATGCACAAGAGGGATGTGAGAAGAAGGACCTGAAAGAGAAGAATGGCCCAAAACTTGGAACTTCAGAGGCTGGCGTCAACATGGAGGTGAACTCCAAGGCTGATGGTAGTAGACGTAAGAAGAGTGAAAAGAAGTCACGTGAAAGAAACCGAAATGGTCATGATGGAGAACTCGGTCGAAGCCAGCAAGGGAAAGCTAAGCTCTATGACTCAACTAAGAAGCTAGCTCGAGAAGAGGCTAAGATCTCCAATAGGAGTTCGACTAAAAAAGTCAGCGTAGGTCATGGTGTTGAAGTAAATTATTGTGCTCAACATTATTGCTCCTTGCCATGTAAAGCTGATGGCTGCTCGGCGAAGAGTAACATTGCCTTGGCTGATGCGGATCCGGACAGGAATTCAGCTAAAATATCTCAGTGTGTGCAACTCTCAGCAAAAGCAAGTAATACATCTTCAAGAGGTAAGATCTCAGAAGACAGAGCATCATCTTTGTTATCTGGGAAACATTGTGTGGATGAGCCTGCCCAGAGACAAGATTCAACGTCACACAAACCTGTCTCTGATAAGGGGAGAAGTATATCACCTTTTCAGCGGCTTAGCTTCAGTATGGGTAAGGCCAGCAAAACTAACAGTGAACGAGTTGCTGGTTCCACGATCCATCAAGACTCAATGGCTAACTCCACAAAGACGGTTTCACAAGACTCGACTCTTTCATCTGGCTTTGACGGCTTAAGTTGCAACAAACCCAGCGAAAAAGATACAACCACGACAAGCCATTTAAGAAGGTTCCTAGAACCTCTAATGAAGCCAAGAGCAAGTCACTCCGACAATTCTGTGGAGGGGCCTAGAGGTCAAGGCGTTCAAAGAATAAAATTGGGTATCAAAGGTTGCAGATCAGTAAATGTGAATGATTCAGCTCACGAGAAGAAGGTAGGATCATCCATGGTACGAGCTGTTCTGTGGGTAACAATCAAGAACAATCAGCCACTCTTTACATTTGCAGTGAACAAAGAAACCGACATTATTGCTGCCACCCAAAAGAAAATTGGAAGCTCGGAAGAGGATGAATGCACTAGTGTTTTTACTTTCTTCTCTATCAAAGACCATAAGAGAAATAGCGCATGGTTAAACCAAAGAAGCAGAGGCCAACCACATGGTATCATCTCTGATGTTGTTGCTCAGATGCGGGTTTCTAGTTCTTTCCGGTCTGGTTCCATCAGAGAGTTTGTTCTCTTCTCTGTCGAACTTGATCAAGAAAGCACAGAAAAGTCTGACGTGCAGTTGAAAAACGAGCTGGCTGCGATCATCGTGAAGATGCCAAGATGGTTTAACAGGAGGGCATCAGTAAACACGGTTCAGGATAATAACACTGCACTCAACAAAGAGTTCGGAGATCCAATCAAAGATGGGGTATTTAATAAAGACATAAGTGCTACGGTCATACTTCAAAGCGGGGTTCATAGTATGCCTCATAAAGGAGGCCCCTCGTCTTTAATCCAGAGATGGAGAACAGGTGGTTCTTGCGATTGTGGAGGCTGGGATATGGGCTGCAACCTCAGAATCCTTACAAACCAGCACAACAACTCCTGCAAGAATTCAACAGCGTCAAACTCACCACCCTCTTCAAACCGTTTCGAGCTTTACTTTCTGGTATAGATTCTCAACTTTAGTCCCAAATTCATTCCACAACAAAACCAAAAAGTTTCATTCCTACGTTTTTTTTCCAGGGAGAACAAGCTGAAGAACACCCATTCTTGAGCTATAAACCAATCAAGAAAGGGTTATATTCAGTTGTCTATGATTCATCCCTTTCGCAACTACAAGCTTTCTCCATATGTATGGCACTTGCAGAGAGTAGAAAAATGACCCTTGAGCAAAAAAGCTCATGTGATGAACATAAAGCCAGAGCGGAAACCGCGCCTAATGGCAATACCATCGGGTATGAAACCCCACTCTCGCCTGTTGGGCGGGTCTGAAGTTTATATTTTTACTTCAAACCCAATATTTTTACTTACAAGTATGTGAAAAATGTTAATGTTAAGCCTAGGGTAAGAAAGACAATTGCAGGAAATAAGAAAGCAGCAAAGATCTCTTTAAAGTAGCTTAGTTTTTTTTTTGTCGTCTAAAGAAAGTAGCGAGGCTAGTCTAATGGTGTAGAAATGTTCTTGCCAACTCTTAACTGTGAATATTTTATATATCTTATCCATATATATGTATAATGTTGGTCTACTTTGCCGGGATAATATTTAGTTTCTGGATCTTCAAAAGCCTGAATCTGAAAATTTGAAGGGCCTTTTTATATGTTGCCATGTGACCCATTGTCATGATGAGTCTCTTTCTTTTGAGGCAGCTAATATCGGAATTGGATTCACAAGAACCATGTTTTGAACCTAACCCATCTGGTCAGACATGTTTGATTGTCTTAAAAACTTATAGACAAATAGATAAGTCGTGGTTTTGCATAAATTTGAGATATTTGATTAGTTCATTCTTTTTAAAAAAAAATTGTTATAGTGTTTTAAAATCAAAAAGAATCTATAGTTGTTTATTCATTCTTATGGCTACGTGGCTGAGATAAGTTGATTCTCGTAGGTTTAAAATCAATTGTCCATCTTGTTTTCATTTTCTTTTTTTGCCAAAATGGCTCATACTTAAGATCTTACTTTGTAAAATCTTCTATTCATGTATATGATATTTATAGTTTGGCAAAAAAAAAAATCATTCACGTGAAGTTGTTTTTCTGGTCACAAAGACAGTGAGAAATAGAGTGGATTTTAAAGCTTTATGCACTTAGCTAGAACACACAACAAGCAACATGGTAGACCCATCAAACATCTAAGTTTGCCCTATGCCAAAAAAAAATAAGACTATGATTCACGTATTTTAGAAGATTATCCGAGATTTCACAAAAAAAATATATTTTTTCTTTGTCAAAAATGATTATTTGGATGTGCATTTTGATTTTTAAAATATTGATCAAAGTTAGCATTTATAACATATAATGCTACACAAATGTTGTTTTTTTTTTTTTTTGACGTCAAAAGACTATTTTATTACTCAAGCTTGAGGTGGGTTGGGGAACCAAACCGGAATAGAAAAACCAAAAAAAAATAACACAAATGTTGTTTTTTTTTTTTTTTGACGTCAAAAGACTATTTTATTACTCAAGCTTGAGGTGGGTTGGGGAACCAAACCGGAATAGAAAAACCAAAAAAAAATAACACAAATGTTGTTTAGTCAACTTATTTATTTATAAAATAGTAAAATGTTATGTTTATGATCTAAAAATTGCTGGAAATAAATTATAATATTACTAGACGTTATGATCAATATTCTGGTTATGAAATTCGGATGGTGTTTATTTTTCTGTACCAAAATTATTGTGCCAAGTTTTCCACCTTGCCAGCTTGTTACTATCATCTTTTTATATATATATTTTGACAGGGATCCGTCATACTACATCATTACATGTATCATTGTATCTAAATATATAGTAATAGATACTGCCATTATGTGCTTATAGAACATATTGCAAATCTTACTTTTTGTGTTCTAAACAAGACTATGACTTTTTTCTTTTGTTTAAGTACAGATACTACTGGATTATATTGTAACTACACTATAATCCACCTCTACGTGGCTGCATGCGGATAGTTTGAATGTGGCTAAGAACAAACAAGTAATGTGTACTTCTCTTAAGACTCGAAATTGAGTGGACGAAATATGTAATTGTAAACATATTCTGGTCTAATGAAGTATATTTTCTGTAAAGGTATCTTGTAATTGGTCTATTTTTTAAACCCTCTGAAACATTCTATATTTTCTTGAGCTAAGAGTCGAAGCAAGTTTTGACACATGCAATTCTAACTCTCCGAAATAAACAACACTCCATTGTTCGAATTAAGACTATCTTCCCTTATTTTTTTGCTTATAGTGGTCCTGACTTTGTCACTTAAGAGCATCTTAAATTAGGCTAAAATGTGTCCCCCAGAGGACAACAAACATATCCTCGGCACACGCGCGAAGCCATCTTCTATTTCCACTTTTCTTCTTTTACCATATTTATCTCCAAGATCCTCTTTGTCTCCACCAACCAACATAAATTGCTCTTATAACAAAATAATATACTTCTTTATAAATAACAAAAGTTGATTCCGATATATACTCATATGATGATTGATATTTGATTATAAAGTTAACTTGGCAAAACTGAATCTATAAGAAAAATGAGGTTTCGCGGTGTAATACATTATACACATATGATGATTGATATTTGATTGTATATATTAGTATATGTCAACAAAAGCTTTTGACTGGTGTTTATAATGCTCCGTGGACCTCTTTCGTTTTGTTGGGTCACCGATCTGCGTCATTTTAGCTGGAAAGTTTCTCGCTTGTGTTCAAATGGACTTATATTATACGTTAATTAACTGGTGAAATTAAAATGGTAACATTGTTGATTAAACCCGCATTTCAAAATCTGTTAGACCACATATTTAGTTTAACAAAAATCTTATAAGTTCAAGTATTTAGAGACAAGAGGTTTATTTTATTTTTTATATGCATATCTTTTTTGGGGTTATTTCGAAAATGACTCAAAATTTCAAACCAAACATAAAAATAACCTATGTTTTTTTTTTGAAACTTTGTTTTTTTCTATTCACCATAGAAGTTCTACTTATTCAGGAAAATGCCATTACTTTTTTTTTCTTTTTTTTTCCGAAAATAAGGTTTTTACCTTACCATCCCCATCTTTCACCAAATATTTACAACTTTGTCATTGACATCAATACCTCAACCATCATGAACTACCAAATTAAGAGTGTTAATGCCCTAAAGTTTCGATTTTTTTCTCATCCTTTCTCATTTCATATCCACAAAAACCACATATCTTACACTTTCTCTCAAAATTCATTAAAAAAAACTGAAGATTTTGATTACAAATTATGCAAGGTTCATAAGCTCACGATTCTTGGTGATTAACGAGTAGGTAGCTGTTGTAGTGAAGTTCTGGATGATTGGAGAAACCACACAAGTTATCTCACGAGTTCAAGGTATGAAATCGCGAACTACATTTTATTTTTCAGATCTGTTCGACGAAGAACTACATTTTCTTTAGAAGTCTTCTGGTCAATGCATAGGTTAGTTTTGCAATTGACCTTTTGTGTGTTTTTAATGGAAGACTTCCGTAGAAGTCTTATAACTTTCCTTTCTAAACAAAAAATTTCGAAATTCCCAGAGAAGACTTCTTTAGAAGTTTTCGCGGATAAACAGGTTACTTTTAAATTTGACCGAAGTTGGTTAGAAATTTGACTTTTTGTAGAAGACTTCTAAGGAAGTCTTTCTGGAGAAAACTTCTACAGAAGTCTTCTGAAAGTCTTCCCTAAGTCTCCTCAATGCCGGAAGATGTCTGCGTGAGTTACTTTTGCAATTGAAAAAATAATAGTAAAACAAGTCTTCTCGAGTTTAATTCTTAGAAGTTTTCGCGGATAAACAGGTTACTTTTAAATTTGACCGAAGTTGGTTAGAAATTTGACTTTTTGTAGAAGACTTCTAAGGAAGTCTTTCTGGAGAAAACTTCTACAGAAGTCTTCTGAAAGTCTTCCCTAAGTCTCCTCAATGCCGGAAGATGTCTGCGTGAGTTACTTTTGCAATTGAAAAAATAATAGTAAAACAAGTCTTCTCGAGTTTAATTCTGGGTTTTGGTCAAACCTTTGCCCGCGAGAGAAGACTTTCTAGCGAAGTCATCCGACAGAAGACTTCTTTTAGAAGTCTTCTCTCGAAAAGTCAAATATAGTCAATTGCAAAAGTAACCCAACAGACTTCTTGCGACATTGAGAAGACTTCCGGAAGACTTAGAAAAAACTTCTTTTGAAGTATTCTCCAGGTAGACTTCCCTAGAAGTCTTTTACAAAAAGTCAAAATTCTGACTAACTTCGGTCAAATTCAAAAGTAATCTGTTTATCCGAGAAGACTTCTAAGAAAGTCTTCTCTAGGAATTTCGAAAAAATTTCAATTTCAAAAGTAAGCCAATATTTACAAAGGAAGACTTCCGAAGATGTCTTCTGTAGAGTAGACTTCTTAAGAAGTCTTCCTTCGTAAATTTGCAATTGCAAAAATGACTTAAATAGAAGACTTCTTTTGAAGTCTACATAGAGTAGACTTCTTTTGAAGTCCTCCGTGGATGACTTCGAAAAACGTCCTCTACGTAAATCTTTATTAAACTTCAAATTTATCCAAAATTAAAATGAATTTTTAATATCTTCTTGCTAATTCATGTTTATTAGTCAATATTGGGACTGCTGAGTCGAATTTATAACTTAATTGGTGATAATTATGAAGTTACAAACATGGATGTTTAATAATGTTTCTAGCTAAACGGAGAAGTCTTCTGTAAGTCTTCCTCATCGAAGACTTCATAAGCAGTATTCTCCGATGATTTTGTTTTATTAAGTTGATGTTATGTGTTTGTGTCTTCCTCATAAGATACAATTTTTAACTTCCATGAGATTTAAAATTTCAACTTTCGCTTAAAATTCAGTTTTGATCTTTTGTGAATTTGACTAAATTTTCTTGAGAAGCCTTCTCTCTTAGTTTTAACAAATTTTACTAAGTTTCTGTGTTGTTGTGCTTTGTTATGTGTGGGTAGATTGATTAAATTATTTTTTGGTATGTTGCATCAATAACTTTAATGAAGTCAAGTACTTTTGGCAAAACATGAACATATTACCATTCTTTTAATTAACATCTCTTAAAATTTACAAAATAATTCACAACTAAAACATTACACATACAAATCATAAAAGGACCATAAACAAAATTATTACATATCTAGATATTATTCCTCAACATAGATAAGCTTGGACTCCACTTCACATCATCTCTTTGTACCACTTTGGGCAGAAGACTTTGGAAGACTTTCTGAAGACTTAGTGGGAAGTCTTATAGCATAAAATACATTAGAAGATTTCCTAAGAAGTCTTCCGAGAGTCTTTCGAGAGTCTTCCGAGAGTCTTCCAAGAATTATCCCAGAAGTCTTCCAAAATATGTCTCAGATCTGAAAAATCTGCATATTCAAAAGCATTCAAATGACTTCAAAATAGAGAAGACTTCAAAAATAAATTTTTAGATAATAAATAAAACAGTCACATTAGGTTGGATCTATATTTTTTTAGAATCTAATATATAAAACACACAAAATACATATCCAAAATTTATACCACTTTAGGCAGAAGACTTCGGAAGACTTCCGGAAGACTTCCTAAAGACTTCGTGGGAAGTCTTCTAGTATAAAATGCATTAGAAGACTTTCTAAGAAGACTTATGAGAAGTTTTCCGAGAGTCTTTTAAGAGTCTTCTGAGAAGTCTTTCAAAGTCTCTCAGATCTGAAAAAACCAGCAAATTCAAAAACATTCAAAATGACTTCAAAACTTCAAAAACTTCAAAAACGAAAATTTTATGCTTACAAAATAAACAAAACAGTCACACTATGTTGAATCTATAGCTTTTAGAATCTAACATATAAACACACACATAAATTCATATCCAAAATTTAGAGATCTACCTTTGAAAGAGTGAAAGATGAGAATCATGTAATGAAAAACCTGCAAAAAGAAGATAAATTAGTGAGAAGACATAAGAAAAAGTGACAAATTGATATAAAGTTTGGTGTTTTGATGTTCAAAGAGATTAGAGTAAGGTTGAAGAGTTTTAGAGTGAGAAACATTACATTTTTGTTGCAGTCATTTGCGAGGAAGAAAGAGAATGTGTAAATTTTCTTTATATATGGAGACAAAAATTCCAATTAAGTTAAATATTTTCGACCCAGAAGACTCGTGGAAGACTTATGTAAGACTCGTGGAAGACTTATGGAAGACTTTGATTTAGGCGGGAAACCTAAATAATTAGGCGGGATGTGTCGGAATACTTCTTTTTAAGTTTTTCGTGAGTCTTCTAGACCCTAAAATCAAATAACTATGCAAAAAACCTTTTTAAACTTAAAAAAACTTAGAAAGTGTTTAAATCAAATTATTAGATATTTACTAAACATATATAGGTCAATTTGAAAAAGGAAAAAAATGAAGATAAGATTTCAAATCTAACCCTAAAGATACCAACAATACTATAACATATGTTACCAAACCTTAAACCAATGACTCATGAACCAATCTACATTCACTCATCTATGTTGAAAATAATTCAATTTCAGATAAATTAAATTTACATCATTGAAAAATGTTTATTATTACATGATTTCAAATTTTAACCCATGAGAATATTTTTTTAAAAAAATTTAAATTATTTTTAAGATTTAATCCATGAGAAGACTTTCTCTGGTAGACTTCTGGAAGACTTATGTAAGACTTTCATTTAGGCGGAAAACCTAAATTATTCCAAAATTAAGGCGGAAACCATAAGTTCTACTAAAATTTAGGCAAATTCTACTAAAATTTAGGCGGGATGTGTCTGAAGACTTCTTTTTAAGTCTTCTGTTAGTCTTCCAGATCCTAAAATCAATTAACTATGCAAAAACACTTTCTTAAACTTAAAAAACAACTTAGAAAATGTTTAAATCAAGTTATTAGATAGTTACTAAACATATATGAGTCAATTTGAAAAAGAAAAAAAATGAAGGTAAAATTTCAGAATCTAACCCTAAAAATACGTACAATACTATAACATATGTTACCAAACCCTAAACCAATGACTCATGAGCCAATATACATTCACTCATCTATGTTGAAAATAATTCAATTTCAGATGAACTAAATTTACATCATTGTGAAATGTTTATTATTACATGATTTAATTTTTTTACCCATCAAAATAATTTTTATAAAATTATAAAATTATTTTTAAGATCTACTGAACGAGTAAACTTACAAAGAAGTCATCATAGAGAAGACTTACGAAGAAGTCATCATAGAGAAGACTTACAAAGATGTCTTCTCTAACGGAGGGTTATAATGGTAAAATTGAATACATATTTTTTGTTTGTTCATAAGGGGGCTGTTATAATTTTACTATGCTTTTAAGTTACTTTTGTTTTTGATTGAATTTGGGGTACACTTTTGTATTCAAAATCAAGTTTTGAGTCATTTTTGGCAAATCTCCCTCTTTTTTTTTGATCAAACATATATGCATATCTTATAAGTTCAAGTATTTAGAGACAAAAAATTATTTAGAGTTAAAAAAAAAAAATTTAGAGACGAGAGTTTTTTTTTTTTAAATATATATACAGCTAGGTAGTTTATAGCGGTAAAATTAATAATATGGCTTACAAATCAGTTTATCTGATTTATAAAAAATACACATACTTTTCTTTGTCAGCAAAATACACATACTTTTTATTTTTTAAAGGTGCATCAAATGCATCCCAACATTCACAATATTTGATTATTTTCATTTACAGTCACCATATCAATCGTTAAAAGCTTTCGTGATATACGCTGATTACATCTTTGGTCAGTGTAGTGCAAATATGTAATATACTATATTTAAATATCTACTGTCAATATATATATATATATATATGAATATCATATCTATTAATAATAGAAATCCCAATTAATGTGAAAGATTGTATATTTTCTTTAAAAACTGAAATTAATTTTGAAAGGTTAAATTATGAAATGATATGTATTTCAATAATTTTGTATCTTTTCCTTATAATATTAAAAGTTGTGTGTTTTCATTCTTCTTACTTTTTAATGTATTAGTTTTAAGAACTGTGTCTTTTCATATGCAATAGATACAATTTTTCATCTCAAAAACTAATAAATACAACTTTTCGTATAAAAGTTTTAAGAGATCCAAATTTTCATATTAAAACACACAATTTTATATATAAAAAAGTTATAAATATTTGTAAAGTATTGATAAATAGATGTGACAAAAGTAACAATGAAAAAACACAAAATTTTATCTCAAAAACTAAGAAATACTATTTTCATGTAAAAAACTTAAAAGATAGAATTTTCATATTAACACTGACTAAACAATTATAAGTATTTATGAAGTATTAATAAATATATATGAGCAAAGTAAAAAAGAAAAGACACATCTATTCAATTTTGTCGAGATAATAGTTAAATAGCCAAGGGAAAAATGTTAACAGAGCAAACACAAACTTCAAATGTGTTGTAATTAGAGAGTTTAGAGACTGAATATTTCTGTGTTATTATTAATGATCAAGAGGGTTCCTTTATATAAGGATTACAAGATGAAGATAAATGGAAAGTATCCAAAATCTAAACTTAATAGGATTAGAAAAACTACTAATACATAATAATGGAAAGATTACATCTACTAGGAAAAGGAAACCCTTTCCTTTTCTCCTAGCTTTGTGGCCACCTTTCTCTCTCCTGAAGTCGGCTCTCTCTCTCCTCTCTCTAGGCTTCGGCCATCTCTCCATCTTCTATGTATTGGGCTGGTCTCGGTCCGGGTCTGGTTAATGGCAATCCACTCCATGATTTATAACACTCCCCCTTGGATGCCATAACCATACAAGATTTGTAGTACGCTACATGTTGCCTCATTAAAACCTTATCAGGAAAACCCAGTGGGACAAAACCATGATGAAGGAAAAAGAGTACAACACGCACTACTCCCCCTGATGTGAACCTCA
>NC_027756.1:42001939-42003577 GCF_000695525.1 Brassica oleracea var. oleracea | reverse complement strand
TGTGAGTTTATAATCTCTTATTATGGCTCTGTGGCCGAACACTCTCATGTATCTCACATGTGGACATTGATCTTTCTTGCCTTAGACAGTACCATATCTATCTTGGACATTGTAGTCCTTTATCCATCTCTTGATGGTGTCTCATGACCTCTATTGCTGTTGATTATATCACACACTGAAATATACATTATTAGGTCATAGATCTCGGCTCTCACAAGCTTATGAACTACAATACATTTGTATCCGGTTGATCTTATGTCTCTACTAGCCCGTGATCAATAAGAAGGGCCAGACGCCTTTTAGTCTTAAAAGCCGGACGCGTCTAGTAGAAGAGCCAGACGTTCTTTGCTGAAGAGCCGGACGCCCTTAGACGGACAGAGTCGGACATCTTTAGTTTGCAGGGCCGGGGCCGGATGCTTTTTGTTCGGACACCCTCATGGATTTATTCTATGCCTACTAACCTCTTTAAGGTGTAGTATAATCACAAGGAATTTCAAATATATGGACTGTATTGGACTGTCTTTTATACAACTCCAAGATCAATTATCATGTGTGATCAATTTCTTTTACATACTATATACAGCTGCTTTATGTTTCAGTCCATGAATCAGCTTAGGAACGCAGCTGTTCTTTCATCTTATCCAGTGATCCATATGCTGCTTACTACATCATTTGTATCTAATATTTTTCTTATGACCAGATCATTTTCAATTTCGAAAATCTGTAGCAGCATCCACCACATAGGAGTTTTCTTTATCTTATGGAACACTAGGTCTATCTTGTATAGACTCTATAGCAACTTGATTATGTCTCTTCTAGGACATTCATTTGGTGCTAAGCTGGTTAGTCATTTCTCGGGTCAGTGTCTAGCATTTCAATTAGCTTCTCAATTAGCTAGCCTTATATAATCTTTCTTTGGACGTCTTAAATCATAATCTCTAGTCCGAGGATCTTTGCCAAGACAATGATGGTTAAAACCATTCGTACTTTTAACATTCTTTATCCAGCTTATAATCTTTCTCCTTTAATATCCGGATTCATTTGTTTCATGCAATCCGTACCTGGCCACTATTTGATCACCCATGTTTTGGCTCTCGGTCCTTTTTATTTCGTGGAGAAGATCTTATTCTATCTTCTGAGGTTCCATCTTTAGACGGCACATATATGTATGGGGTGGTTTATTCAAAATCTCTTAAGATGGTGTATGTCTGGTTTTATGACCCGTATGATGGGAATATCTGTGCTCACTTATATGGCATGATGCATATTATCAATCTATACATGTAAATCATAATGTCCCCAAGCTTATAGACTTTATAGTCTTATCCTTATAGGTAATGGCTTACATGGCCGATAACTTATAGGTAATAGCTTACTCGGCCAAACCTTTATAGGTAATGGAACGTGTGCGGCCAAGCCTGCACTATGCGGCCAATTCACGACCTCTACGGCCGTTTATTCTCATGGTCTCTTTAGCCAGGTAATGACCTCTTTGGTTTGGCCGTTTGTATCATGGCCTCTACGACCGAGGAATGGTCCTTTATGGCCGAGTAATGGCCGAGCCATATAACATGGTCTTAGACCATAGTGGTACACGAACTTGTAGTATTGATCATGGGTTTATCCTCTCTCCCCCTC
>NC_027756.1:42001514-42001891 GCF_000695525.1 Brassica oleracea var. oleracea | reverse complement strand
TCCCTTTGTGTACATGTTTCACAACGTGAGATCTTTTATGGGATAACTCTGTGCCTTTTCAATCTTTGCATCAAGTTTTAGACTTTAGGATGACTAATCTTATCATGCCAAATAGTGTAAAATTTCGTGGTGTTATCTCAATATGGTTACCACATCTCTTGCCTATTTATCATACTGATCTGTAGCATAGTTTTGATCAGTAGAGATCATAGGTATAGTATTGACCACTTATAAGGTCTTAGGCGTTTTTCTTCTTTAAATCTAAAAGAACTTGTTTCCTTCCTTGCCCATTGTTTCTACTTGGAAACCATTCATTATAACTTCAATGGGTCACATGTTCTTTTGGGTGTGTATAATGCCTTTTAAGGCAATGCCTT
>NC_027756.1:42000075-42000606 GCF_000695525.1 Brassica oleracea var. oleracea | reverse complement strand
TCAAATCTCGGCATCTGAAATCATATTATCAATCAATTCATTGATTTAGAATTCTTGCAACCAATTTAAATAATCAATGCACATGATTTCATAAGTCTCTCTATAATGCTTAGGCCATACGGCTTTGCATTGTGATGCTTATACCTCACGGCCATTATAAGATACAACGATCTTAATGATAGGATCATGATGCAATCCGGTTTATATAACCATCCGGATACTAGGCTACACGGTCACTTTGATATTCACTAAGCCACACGGCTTTTAATCAATCAAGGGCACAAGGCCGCAAGTGTGAGTAATGCATTAAGCTACACGGCCATTTGGTATGTTTCGTAACACAATGTCACACAATCCATATCAATTAAGTTTACCAATTTCAAGGTTGGTAATGTTTCAGCTAGATTTTAGAATCAAGTAATCTAGCAACCTAACTCACATTCAATATGTAAATATTCCTAATCTTTAAATCAATCTTTCAAGCAATGTGAGATTTAAGGTTTTCAAGGCCTTTAGGAATTTCAAACGAGA
>NC_027756.1:41999209-41999974 GCF_000695525.1 Brassica oleracea var. oleracea | reverse complement strand
AAATTTAGAAACCTCAATGATCAATAGATCAAATGAAGTCAAAACCGATTTAAGCTTTTAGGGTTTCTAGGGTTTTCTATTTGATCATTAGGATTTTGAGATTCAAAACCTATTAAGGTTCGATTTTAATTGATTTAATCAATCTCAATGGGGATATCGAACTTAAGATAATGAGCTTCGATTTACTCATTAGGGATTGATCTATTATCCTAGGTTTTCGATTAGGATTTTATGGTTCCAATTAGTTTCAAGCAATCCAAATTCGATATGGGTTCTCTAAAGGATTTCGAATTACCTCAACCTTAAGTAGGGTTGAATGGACCACCAATATGAGAAGAACCATGAACTGGTCAAGCTTGAGATCGTCGGTTCATGGTCATGTTATGGATCGCGAACATCTTTGTGTTGAGATCTTTGCACCAACTCCTCTCAGCTCATGAAATAAAAACAAGGAGTATTAGATTACATGAACACCATAATCTAAACAAGATATCATCAAACAACTAAGGTATGATAAACTTATCTTTATCATGATTTGAATTTGGCTAGAAAATCTTGTTGGTTCGGATTAGGGTTCCAAAAGATCAAAACGGCGCCGCGTATTGTTTCTGCGAGTGTGGGCGCGTCTGAGATCGGATTGACAAACGGTTTTCGTGGATAGATTCGTCTCGTCAAGAGCTTCAATTTGATATATGGATCGTTGTCTGGTTACTCGGATTTTGAGAGATAGATCGATTTTAAGTTACGCCTGGATTAGGGTTTATG
>NC_027756.1:41963344-41999044 GCF_000695525.1 Brassica oleracea var. oleracea | reverse complement strand
GAAAACTACTAATACATAATAATGGAAAGATTACATCTACTAGGAAAAGGAAAGGGTTTCCTTTTCTCCTAGCTTTGTGGCCACCTTTTTCTCTCCTGAAGTCGGCTCTCTCTCTCCTCTCTTTAGGCTTCGGCCATCTCTCCATCTTCTAGGTATTGGGCTGATCTCGGTCCGGGCCTGGTTAATGGCAATCCACTCCATAATTTATAACAAAATGATAATTGTTAAAGAGCCAAGGATAAATGATTTATATTAAAAAATTTGTAACACACAGAATAATTATATATCTGAAAATACATAACCAATAGATGCAATTTTTAATATTAAACTCATAAATGCACCTTTTGATGTAGACAAGTTAAGAGATGCAACTTTTCAAATTAATACATTCATTTTAGATATAACAATTTCAAATATTTATGTGAAGTATTAATAAATTGATACAAGCAAAGTAGTTAGAGAGCCAGTGAAGTATTATTTGTATTAATTATTTTTGTAAAACACAATATATATAGATTTGAAAATACATAAGCAATAAATGCGACTTTTCATCTCAAAAACTAATAGATTCAGCTTTTCATGTAAAAAACTTAAGAAATTCAATTTTTCATATTAATACACTGACTTCTTGATATAAAAAAACTGTAAATATTTATGTGAAATACTAATAAATAGATATAAGAATGTAAAAGTGAAAAGACATAATTTTTTATCACAAAACTAATAAATACAAATTTTCATGTAAAAAAATTAAAACATGCAACGTTTCATGTAAGAACTTAAGAGATTTAAATTTTCATATTAATAAAATAATTTTAGACATTTAAATTTTCAAATATTTATGTGAATTTTTAATAAATTGATATGAGCAAAGTAAAATGAAAAACACAAACTTTATCTCAAAAACTAATAAAATGCAACTTTTCATGTAAAAATTAAGAGATGCAACTTTTAATGTAAAACACTTAAGAGATTCAAATTATCATATTAATACACTGATTTAGATATAAACAATTTAAAATATTTATATGAAGTATTAATAAATTGATATGAGCAAAGCAGTTAGAGAGCCAATGAAAATATGATTTGTATTAAAAATGTTTTTATAAAACACAATATATATATATATATATATATATATATGTATATGTATATATATGAAAATACATAAGAAATAAATGCAACTTTTCATCTCAAAACTAATAAATTCAACTTTTCATGTAAAAAACTTACGAAATTCAACTTTTCATATTAATACACTTACTTCTTGATATAAAACAACTGTAAATATTTATGTGAAATACTAATAAAAATATATGAGAATGTAAAAGTGAAAAGACACAATTTTTCATCTCAAAACTAAAAAATGCGATTTTTTCATGTAAAAAAAATTAAAAGATGCAACTTTTTCATGTAAGAACTTGAGAGTTTAAATTTTCATATTAATAAAATGATTTTTAGATATTTAAATTTTCAAATATTTATGTGAAGTTTTAATAAATGATATGAGAAAAGTAAAAGAAAAAACATAAATTTTATCTCAAAAGCAAATAAATGCAATTTTCATGTAAAAAAAATTAAGAGATGCAACTTTTCATGTAAAAAACTTAAGAGATTCAAATTTTCATATAAATACAATGAATGTTAGATATAAAATAAGTGGAAATATTTATATGAAGTAGTAATAAATTGATATGAACAACGTAAAATGAAAAGACACAAGTTTTCATGTTAAATGGTGTCTTAGAACTGATGTGTTTTTTTCATTATTACATTAATTGATGTGTCTTTCAAAAAAATGTTAAATGACGTGGTTTTTTTTTATTTTTAAATTTTATTAGTTTTAAGAGAAAAATATATGAAGGTGCATCTTTCATAATGATGTTTATTTTCATCAGAAAAACTGCATATTTTTAAGAGTTATTCTAAAATTTACATAGAAATTTAATAGGTTAAAAATGTCTAAAATTGGTTATACTCATTCTAAAAACTGCATAGGTTTAAATGAGCTTTCTCATATCTATTTACATACATTTTAAAATAATCTTAAATAATATTTGGATAATTTGATTTGTTGGGTAATTTAATTATTTCATAATATTATATATTTACAAAATTTAATATATTATATGATTTATAACATGTTTTGGTGCATTTTACGCTGGTTTGTTTTTCGGATTTCTGATAAAACGTTTAGACATATTTAAATAATTTTATTTATTAATAGATAAGTATTAACAAAAGAGAAACCAAAACAATTATATTTATTTATGCACATTTAAATTTATGCTTGAGTTTAATATATATGTTGTTTATTATTGAATCTCTAATTATACTTAAACGGACAAGATTATCAGAGATTTTAAGTGACTTTTTTAAATCGTTTAAGTGAACTATTACATTTAGTTAAATGAAAAATTTGCAACTGATTAAATGAAACAAAGCAACTGTTCGTGATTGCATCTTTTGGTGATGGGTTATTGCAATCAGTGGTTATGAACCTTTAATTATTGGTAATTATAGCATTTAGTCATGAGTTCTTGCAATTTTTGGTGTTAGTCGTTGCAACCATAAGCTAACCATAGCAATGTTTGGTTGTCAATTATCGCAACCTCTTTTATTTAAGGAATTATGGGTAATGACAAATCACAACTAAAATAACAACATATAAATTAATAAAAATCACAAACATATTAAGAAATGGGGAGTTTCATTATTAAAGTTCATCAAAAATCAATTTTTAACAAACACCTTTGGGTATTCAAACTAGAGCAATATTAAGTTCTTTCAAGCATTTTAATAAACACCTTCCAGGTATAAAATAAATTAATATCAAGATGAAAGTGATAAAGTCAAATCAAATCAAAAATTAATTAATATGCATAGAAACAGAGAGATCTAATCATTAACTCTTCATTAATCACCTTAGATCTACCTAACCCATGGATTTAAAAGGTAACTACTCACTAATAAACATTATAAACCCAATAATCAATGATGATTGAAGGTTAATCATGTTTAGTGATCAAGATAATCCAATAAACACAAGATATAAAGATGAAAAGAAGCTAAAAATTGAAATTTTCACCAAAATAGGTTTGTGTTTAGATAGAAACAAGATGAGTCGCTGCGATATGCCCATAGTCATCTCTTAGCAGGCATGATGAGTCGATGGTTTGAAGTTCACTTAGCATAAAAATTTTCATTTTTTCTTTTCCTCATAGGTTAGTCAATTTTCTTATACCTTTGTAAATGTGCAATCTTATGATCAATAAATTTGATATTCAATTTAAAAAAATCAATGTTTCGAATACATAATATGTAAATAATGCACAAAAAATGAATATGTGTGATTTACCAATAAAATATGTATTGTACAAGATCTCTTAAAGTTATATAAGAGATCTTGTACAATAGTAATAAGACCTACTCAAGAATATGTAAGCACTAGTCAATTCTCCAAGAAGTGGAAAAACGTTTGAAAACATATCCCATAATCAATGTCGAAGCATCAGATTTTCAAAGCTATGAGAACTTCAATACATTTGTCTTCAGTTTCTTACATTCTTTGGAAAACTTCGACATTGAGAGATTCCGATTGGTTGGTTTGAGGAACAATGAGAACGCAGTGGAAACATGGATCAAAGATGATGTAACAAGAAGAGTAAGACACGTGGAAATCAAGAATTTTTTCCCTAGTCTCTGCCTCAATGCCTTCTTAACTCTTCCACTTTGATTAATTTCTCATTATCTTGTCCTCAGCTGGTTGATGAGGAAGAGGCAACGTTCTCTTTACCATGTCTCAAAAGTTTGAAATTTGAGAGATCTTCTCCGCAAAAAATCAACAAGGCATTTGAGATTATCTTTAAATCCTGTCATAATCTTCTAGATCTTGTGATAAAGCTGTCCAAAGCAGAGGGATGCCTGCTATCACATGTTTCATAGTATAAAAGAGCATTAAGAGTATAAAGTTGTATTTTTGCAAGCACTTTTTTCAGATGCAGTGAATGAGCAAACTATTGATATAGATACCCCAAATCTCAGCTTCATCAAAGAAACCTGGTCCAATTCGGGTCGATTTTCACTGATTTAGAAACCTCCTCAACTTAAAGCTCATGTGCTTATCGTCGAGAGCAAAAACTTGTTCTCAGATGTAAGTTTCTGTAGAGAACTTGTCATCTCAAGGAGGTTATTTCTTGATGTTGGGGAATCTATTCTCTTTACCAACGTTTCAAGAATGAAACTGTTGCATTTTCAAGTCTCGGATGTCCATCTCGGACGTTCCAGTTTTAAAGATGGCAAATCAGTGTCCTAGTCTCCAATTCATCACATTGGTAGGATAATACCTCTCTTCTCTAAGTTCTACAAAGTCAGGTTCTTGAGTGTTCACCTCTATTCTACTTGCAGGATTCAATTGGAGCACAAGTGACAACTAAGATTGTGAATAAAGAGGCTTTACTGAACACAATTTCAAAGTTTTGATGGTCCTCCACCACTCTTACGTTGCAGATTCTTGAACAAGAGAAGTGAACTAACTTGAAGGAAGAACCACACTCTGTTAGATTTTTTTTCTACTTTAGAACAAAACTCTGTTTTTCTCTGGTAGAACAGTTAGAAAATCTATTCTTTACAAGTTTCATATTATATGATTCTCCCGTTTGTATAGAAATAATACTGTTCCTTTCAATGCAAAATATTATAGAAAGTTTATTTTTGCCGATGCCTGTCTCAAACCATAGTTCAATCTGCTATAGCCCAAAAACAACAATTAAAAAGCATATCACAATACTTAGGACAAGGTTTATCAGCTGTGACCCCTGTGTTGTCCTTACCGCATCTTGCTCTGTTCAACAAGAACCTAGGGGAGAAGATGGGAAGAGGCAAATATCTTGCTTGCTTTTTTATGTATCTGGGGTTTCATATTTAGTCTGGTAATATACAGTCTCCATCTTATGCCAGTTCGAATGCCCAAAACGGTGATATTGAATGGTTGGTTGTGTTAAGACCAAATCGAGGAACATGGTGTTTCATGTGCTTGAGTTTTCATATATTAATCATTTGGAAAACTCACTTAAATTCTTGCATACGTGCTAGAAGAAGAGAGTCTTATGGTAGCAAGCTGGAGACAGAGCAGTGAAAAATGAGTCCAAACTTGTGATGTATAATGATACAACATGCAAATTCCGTTAAAAGGGAAAACAAAAGTAGAAAAAGGTTTCAGATTTAGGTGGTAAACTCCATGATATAGCAGTGACAATATCTCCATTAGCGGCCTACCCGCTTGAGTCATCACAAGCTCAATGTCCTTTGGCTCCACACCTTCCTCGTCAACCTCTTCATCATCCTGAGCAGCAGCTGCAGCTGCACCGATTAATGTTTCTTCCTTTGAAATCATGCTGCTGAGATCATGAGCCTTGAACTGCTTTGATGCGCCTCGTATTGCTTTGCTACCTGTGTCTGAAGCTGCGAGCTCAAATCCTCTATCTTTGCTTCACCAAAGATCACATATGTATCTGATTCTGGACGCTTGAACACATCAGGCTTCGATATCACAAACAAGATCTGCATTTGCAAACCACATTCTATCATTAAAATTTGGAAAAAAAGAAACCAGTCATGATTAAACACAACAAAAAAGATTGATTTTCAGAAGACAACAAACTTTTTTGCTTTTTTGATAGTGACACGGCTAACACCAAGGACATGTTTCATCCCAAGCTTCAGCATTGCTTTATGACTCTTTTTCTCACTTCTGCTTTGTTTTGACCAAACACTTGCCTCTCCATCATGTCCTGGTTAACAGATCATAGCTGCTTATAAGAACTGATACCCACTTACTGTTTCATTCTATATTACCAAGTCAATCTATCAAACACATGTCTCAGGTTAATGTTTTCTACAATTACGAGGTGATTTGAAAACAAGAGAATGGATTCGACAGATTAACCAAACATATATATCTCTGCTACGACTACATATGCCAAACCTCTCTAAGGTTTTCTACGAGGTTGGAATTGTTTGGTTCCTCAAACATCCAATCCAAGGTTGGATAAATGGTGACAATGCAGATAAGTTTTACCCATGACAAAGTAGGTAAAACCTCTGCTTCTCTTGTAAAACCTCTATTTGAAACAAAGACTTCCATATCTCAACTATGTAAGATCCAATCACTCATCTTCGGTTTTGACTTCTTCAAGTTCTTCTCCATTACTGATCCATACTCTTTGATAATCTTCTTTAAACCACACCAAGTAACTTCCATCTTTCTCAATCTTCTTTAAAATATCCTTAATAATCTCACCACCTGCATTTTTCACCTCTTCATCTTCACGAACTTTTGGTTTGCCCACCGAATCTTCAGCAGCATCCGTGGAGAATTGTTCACCCCTAGAGATCCATTTTAAAACCCCATCTGCAAAATACTTAACTTCATCACCTTTACGCACTCTTGGACACAAACATATTCTCTATTAATGGTCTCAAAAAGAAAAAGAAAGTGAGTAGATATCTGCAGAATGTCAGATTATACAACCACTAAGCCTCATCTCACCATGTTGGTTCATCCGATCAAACTCACTCTTTGGGAGCTTTTTGTCATGCGCTTATCCACTTCTCTGTCAAGAATCAAGTTGATTCTCCACAACACTACCTTACTCTGCATTTTCTTGCCTTTGATACCATACAGTCTCCAAAAAAAACCTTTAATAATTTTGTATTACATCCTACCGTACCATTCCAATGCTTTCCGCATCTCTGAAACCTCTCCTCACAGTTCCAACTTTCATAATTTTCCACAAGCTCACTCACTGAATCTATCAACTTATGTACAATCTCCTCAACACTCGTGATTCTTTATTAACTAAATTGCAGCACATAATCGACCCGTAAACGCCAAGACCCAGCTACTCATGTTCTCTATCTAAAAATCTCTTGGTGGGTTTATCCTTTTGGCTTATCTCGGGGAGAAGTTTCTCCATCAGAAAAACGTGTCATTGTCAAGCTGCATTGTTAAGCTCTGGAAGATATAAACTGCTATGTCATAAGCTTACCGATCTCACAATCTGGTCTTCCATATATAAAGGAATATAGTAATCCTAAAAGGATCATTGTGTAAATACATTATAGTACAGTATATACCCTAGTTTGTACATGTATAAATACTCTGTATCAGTCTTAATGAAGTATTATTCAGACCTAATACTTGTATATGGTATCATAGCTATAAGCCGCCATCAAAAACTTTCAAAACTTTTCTTCGTCGCGTTCCTCTTCCCTGCAACAAAAATGTCAGAGAACTCTCAATCACCGGCGCAAACAAACGAGACAATCATCGTCTCTTCTACGCCTACCTCCTTAACGTCAATATGAAGAACGTGACAAAGCTCACATTTTCCAATTTCCTCATGTGGAATTGTCAGGTCCACGCTCTCCTTGATGGATACGACCTTGCTGGCTACATAAATGGCTCTACCGTCGTACCTCCGCCTACAATCACAACTGATGCAGGTGTTGCGCCTAACCCTGCCTTCGTCATGTGGAAACGCCAGGATAAGCTCATCTACAGCAGACTCATAAGAGCGATAACCACATCAATTCAACCAATCCTCTCGACGACCAACACATCAGCCGAGATCTGGTCTATTCTCACCTCCACCTATGCCAAACCAAGTAGAGGCCATATAAAACAAGTGAAGCAGAAAATCGACAACTGGACCAAAGACAACAAGTCGATCAAATACTTTCAAGGTCTCACGATCCGTTTTGATCAGCTAGCTGTCTTCGGAAAGCCCATGGATCATGAGGATCAGATCGGTAAGATACTTGGTGGTCTTCTAGACGACGACAAAAACATGGTTGATAAGATAGAACCGAGAGACACGGCGCCGTCGCTTGCTGAGTTACATGAGAAGATGATCAATCATGCAGCCAAACTGCAGTCGGCTGTAACTCCGGTCTCATCTACACCAGTCACGGCTCACTACACAGATGATCGCAAAACAAGTCCAACAACACACGCCGAGGAGGATATCGTAGAAACAAAACTTGGCAACAACAACAACAGTTCACAGAACCACCTCATCAGAACTCGCAGCAAAACACTTCCCATGGCTATCAATGCAAATGCCAGTTGTGTGGTGTTTTTGGTCACAGTGCTCGTCGTTGCACTCAACTTCAGATGTCTGGAGGCTCCTCTGCTGCTCCACAACAGTACGCAATTGTGTCGCTACCATGGCAGCTACAGGCTAACTTCATCTCTACCTCGCACATACAATGTCAGCCCATGGTTACTCGATAGCAGAGCCACGCATCACCTCACCTCGGACCTGAACAATCTGGCGCTACACCAACCAGGAGAAGAAGTGGCAATTGCGGATGGCTCCACCATGCCAATCACACACACCGGTTCAATATATATATCCCTACATCATCTAAAACTCTCAAATTAGATGATGTCTTGTGTGTTCCAAATGTCAACAAAAATTTAATCTCCGTATATCGTCTCTGTAATGCTAATAAGGTTTTTGTTGAATTCTTTCCTGCTCACTTTCAGGTGAAGGATCTCAGCTCGGGGGTGCAGCTACTCCACAGTCGAACGAAGGGTGATTTGTACGAGTGGCCCAAGCCTAACCTAAACCAATCAGCCTACTCAACCTATCCTGATACGAAAGCAACAATGGATCGATGACATAATACACTTTGCCACCCCTCTTTAGCTACACTTAAATTTGTTGTTTCCAAGTTTTCTTTACTTTGCCTAAACACTGCTTCCTCTATTTTTCCTTGCAATGAATGCCTTTTGAATAAAACTCACAAGTTACCTTTTTCAGCAAAGCACAATCAAATCTTTTAACCCTCTCCAATACTTATTTTCTGATGTTTGGCAATCGCATGTACTCTCAAACAAAAACCCAAAATATTACCTTCTCTTCGTCGATCATTTCACAAGATATTCATGGATCTTTCCCCTCTCGGCCAAGTCTGAAGTAAAAACCATCTTTCTTCAGTTCAAACCCTTGGTAGAAACACGCTTCAAAACAAAAATCCAACACCTATATACAGACAATGGAGGAGAATATCTAGCCATGCGATCCTACCTCTCAACAATGGCATCTCTCACCTAACAACCCCAGCTCATACCCCTGAACACAACGGTTTGTCGGAGAGAAAAAACACACATTGTGGAAACTGGTTTGTCGTTAATGTCCACTGCAAAGATGCCGTTAACTTTGTGGCTAGAAGCATTTACCACTGCTGTTTTTCTGACCAACTGCATGACAACTCCTCTCCTTGATAACCTGTCTCCATACCAGAAACTGTTCCAAACAACACCTATCTACGGCAAGCTCAGAACATTTGGGAGCTTGTGTTACACCTGGCTCATGCCTTACGCCCTAAACAAGCTTGAAAACCGCTCTACACCTTGTGTGTTCTTCGGATATTCTCTGTCTCAAAGCGCTTAATTGTGCTTAGTTCCCACCACCGATCGGGTCTACACCTCTCGTCATGTGAGGTTCAACGAAACCCAGTTCCCTTACCAACACCTCCGACGTCAAACAACTAATCCCGACCCAGAACCACCACACCAACCAACCACCTATCAACCTCATACCATCATCCACCCGATACCTTCACTCGTACAATCGCCATCACGACTACAGAGAGCTTGCCACCGAGCTCTGAAACTTTGCCACCAGTGACGCATGCTTCTGCGACAACAGAACTTGTGCAAACAGCAGACACGTACACTGGGACTACAGAACCGGGAACCACCGTGCAATGCACTGAAACTGCACCAACGACAACCCCTGTGACAAAATCTGATCATCCACCTCCACGACATTTGATGATAACAAGGTCCAGAAACAACATCATCAAAAGACGTCTCACTATAACTTAAATGTCAACCTGCAAGAAGATGCACACTGGATCCACAAGACGTGGCAGCAAGCCATGAAACATCCAAAATGGCGAGCAGCGATGCTTGCAGAGTTCAACTCATAAGTTCAGAATCATACTTGGGACTTGGAGACAGCTTGCAAAGGGTTGGCAGTCATTGGATATTTACAATCAAATATCATCCCAATGGAGAAATAGATCGCTACAAAGCTCGACTGGTCGCGAAGGGCTATCATCAACAACCATGAATTGATTACACAAACACATTCAGTCCGGTTATCAAACCCATGACGATACGGATTGTTCTAGGGTTAGCAGTCAATAACTCATGGCCTATACGACAAATTGATGTCAACACCGCCTTTTTACAAGGTCATCTCAAAGAAGAAGTCTTCATCTGTCAACCTCCAGGCTTTGTCGATAAAGACAACCCCGCAAAAGTTTGTCGTCTTCGGAAAGCCTTGTATGGCCTAAAGTAGGTGCCGCGAGCTTGGTACTCTGAGTTACACAAGTTCCTTGTCGCAACCGGGTTCTACAACTCACTCTCAGATACGTCGCTCTTTATCCTCAAACAAGGATCAGATTTCATCTATCTTCTCGTCTATGTAGATGATATCTTGATAACAGGAACATCGCCGCAACTGGTCCAAAGAGTCATTGATACACTTGCAGCCAAGTTCTCGACAAGGATATGAGCAACTTAAGCTATTTCCTAGGCATTGAAGTGATAAGGACAAAAAATGGGTTGCATCTGATGGAACGCAAATATCTCACAGATCTTCTCACCAAGACAAATATGCTTCACTCCAAACCCGTCAACACTCCTATGGCGTCCTCACCGAAGCTCACACTCAAATCCGGTTCACCAATATCTGATCCTCACGAGTACAAAAAGATTGTAGGGAGCCTTTAATACCTATCACTAACAGCCCAGACATCTCTTATGCTGTGAACAGATTTTCGCAGTTCATGCACCACCCAACAACGTGTCACTGGCTCGTTGTGAAGCGCCTCCTCCGTTATCTATCTGGTACGATGAGCCATGGCATCTTCCTCCGGAAGCAGACAAAGGCAACACTCCATGGGTTTTCAGATATAGATTGGGTGGGCGACTCAGACTACTACGTCTCCACAAACGGTTACATTATCTATCTCGGCTCTCACCATGTTTCTTTGGCGTCACAGAAGCAAAAAGGGGTAGCCGCTTGTCGACGGAGGCCGAATACAGAGCAGTGGCGAACATGTCTGCGGAACTGCGTTGGATATGTTCCCTTCTCACGGAACTCGGCGTCATGCTCACCTCTCCACCAGCCATATACTGTGACAATATCGCTGCCACATACATATGTCAAAACCCTGTTTTCCATTCCCGTATGAAACACATCGCTATCGACTACCACTTCTTGCGGGGACAAATTCAAAACAGTATGCTGCGTGTGTCTCACATCTCCACGCATGATCAACTCGCAGATGGTCTTACAAATCCCCTCGCCAAAACTCCATTTCAAAATATCTGCAACAAGATCGTTGTTACTAAAGTCCCACCATCTTGAGGAAGTGTATAAGGGAATACAGTAATCCTAAAAGGATCATTATGTAAATACATTATAGTATAGTATATACCCTAGCTTGTACATGTATAAATACTCTGTATCAGTCTTAATAAAGTATTATTCAGACCTAGTACTTGTATACCATACACTGCCGCTTGAACACCAGCCACAAGGCTTAGCGATCTCACGACCAGAGAAGCCTTCTGTCTTCTTTGCAGTGCCTCTGATCAATTGGTCGGTTAGGTCTCCTTCAACAGTTATCCTTAAGATCGCCTGGTTTGTTTTGTCGCCAGGATAAGAACAGTGTCCCGTGACTGATCACCGGTTCAAAAGAGCAACGTATTCAGAGCGCTGTGCTGTGCCTCACTGCAATTAAGAGAAAATAAAATCAAGAATTACAACTCTGGAGATACCGTAGAAGTAACAACGAGCTTTGGTAAGGGAGCAATCGATGGATCCTAAATTATACTACATTTTGCTATTATATGTTGGTTAAAATTAAGCAATCCGAGTAAAACAATCTTTGGTTCAGACCAGTGGCGGAACTAGCCAAAGTGTTTACCGGGGTCAGTTTTAGAGTCAGCATATATATATGGGTCAATAAGCCTATTTTACTATATTTTCTCAATTTTCTCTGTAAAAACACAAGTAAAATTTTTTTTCTTTGATTTCACATGTGTCATATGACCCACCTCACAAGGCACTACCTCCGCCACTTCAGATTATATATGTTCTATCTTATACAATGATATGCACTAGAATATCGAAAGGCTTTAGAAAAGAGTGTGCTCGAATCTGTTCTTCTTCTGGCTTTCTCTTTCCGGATAGAAGACTCCTCTTGCGTCTTAACCAACTTTGTCTCTGAGCTTCATGATCTGTCTGCAAAATTTTCCAAGTCAAGGACGATCACAAGGTCCATTATTTCTTTCTTAAAGAGTGCTTCCTAGCCAACTCATCCTCACATCAAAGCATTTGCGCTTCTACTTGTGCCTGTTGCTGCATTAGATTTCTCTTATCCTCAACCAATCAAATCCCCACAAAACAATCGTTCTTGGCTTTAAATTTTTTATAATAATTGTCAAATTTAGATTCTGCAACCTACGTGAAGCAAAGCTTTGAAGCAGGGGCAGAAAAAAATAAACCAAATATTAGAGGAGGTGCAATGAAACATCATATCAAATTAATCCCAGCGAATCAGCTAAGCCGGAGCAAGTTACTCACAATGTCCTTGAACAGCTTCATTCTGTGATTTCTCATAAGATCAAACACCTGGTGAACACAAGACATGTAAGCAAAGTCGTCCTGAATTTCTTATTAGCACAAGGTGATATGAAGTCCGAGGTCTGGAGACCAACAATGGTGAAGTCTCAGCTCTTTGCATTTTTGGTCCCTCCTATTTTGGCTATTCACGGTTTTACCTCAACATTATTATAATGTTCAGAACAATCTTCTTGATTTACCCCCAAACTTCTTATTGTGCACTACAAACTTGCCAAATACAAATGAACAAATATATACATTCAAAACTTCTAAATACATTCTAAAATGATAAATAAGCTAAAACAATTGATAAAATTCACTAAAATAGTAAGATATCAGTCATAGAATTCAATTTTTGTTTTCTTTTCCTTTTAACTAGATTAAATTAGTCATCATCATCATTCTTTTTTTGAAACTCTGTCCACGAAATCAGGTATACAACTCTCTCATCCAAATGCAAAAAGATAATTTACTCATTAAAATAACAAAATATGTGTCCACGAATCTGATATCCACAACTTATTTGTGACAGAAAAGGGCCAACTTACTCATTAAAATAGCAAAATATGTGTTCACAAATCTGATGTCCCCAACTCGCTCGTCCATAGTTTTTTCGTCCATATCCACAATATTAATATTTATCATACTATCCATACATGATCTCACTTTTTGCTTTATTTATTTTAGGTACCAACTTGGCTATTTGTTGTGAATTTACCGAAGACTAAGAATTTCACGTTTTGAATCTACATCTTTTCAACATTATTTTCCCTTTATATATATGTCCACATTTTGTTCATTCACACTTTTCAATCCATATCTACACACTTATTTTGTATAAATGTTAAATATATAAAATATATACAGGAAAATATAAGTTAAATATAAAGAAAAAGATCTATAATTTATTATAACAATTATATTTAATATACCATAAATTTTGAGAAAACGCTGATATAAAAACAAGGGGATGAAAAGTAATGACATAAGAAATATCTAACTAAACTATTTTTTTCTGATTGGTTCTCTATATTTCCTTTTCAAAAAGTAAAACAATTTTCAATCGGATTTAATTCTCTTTTAGCTAACTATCATCCTAACTATTCATCCTAACTATCAACAAATCCAACTTGATTCGATTGTCTCTTTTGGTTAGACATGAGGAATTTTTTGTCCAAATAGTCTTTCAGAGTTCGTGAAAATGTCTCACAAGAAAGATATGCCTTAAACAATCTCCAAAAAGATTCTCTATTTTGAAATTTGCAAAACTTTATATTTTAAATTTCAATGTGTGTTTCTCCAAAATTAAAATTTCAAACTTAACTTCAAAATTATTTGTAATTTACACTATGGTTCTTTTATATGTCAAAATTAGTATAAATCCGTAAAACTTTTATACATAATTAGCATATATATAAAAATATTACATTAAAATATAAAATTATAAATAGAAATGAATAATTAAATATTAAACTACAAGAAAAATACCATAGTATTCCATAAAATTATTTTTGCAATATGTTTCATCTTAGGTTACACAAAATTTGTTTGGACAATATTTTGGAGATTTGGAGGTTCCAAAGCACATTTACCAGATATTAGTTTTGTTGTAATATTTAAATTGTGTAATAATTATGTATTCATTTATCTTTTTAAAAAAGTTTTTTTATTAAGTTTCTTTTGTAATATTCTTGTTGTTTAATTCTAATTTAAGATTATTATAAATGTTATTTACAATTTTTTAATTTAATTTTATGTGTAAAATTTGAATTTATGATATATAAAAATTTCAAAGATTAAAAAGATAAACGAGAAATACTTAAGAATCATAAATGTGATGTATAATTAATTATAAAGACCAAAATGCAAATAAAAAGATGAAATTTAAAATTTGAAGTTTTGAGTAGTGAACCTTCAGATATGAAGTTTTACTCCTCAAAACTCCAAATTTAAAGTTTTGAAGCTTCTTTTGAAAAACAAAAAGCTCTATATTTGAAATTATAGAATTTCTTTTGGAGGGCTCTTGAGATGTAAAAAAAAATAAAAGATGTGACTTAAACTGTAACACACTCTATCTTTATCAATATATGCATAATGTTGATCTACTTTCTAGCTGGGAAAATCTTTGGTTTCTGGACTTTCAAGAGCCTGAATCTGAAAAATAAAAGGGCATTTTTATATGTTACCATGTGACTCATTGTCATGATTAATCTCATTCTTCTGAGGCAACTAATATCGGAATTGGATTCACAAGAACCATCTTTTTAGGCGTTCCCGCTCTATTTTTTCCTCTAAAATAGAGTAAAAATAAATATGAAGTAAAGAATGCTATAAAAAATGCTCCAACCCAATTCTATATCTCACTCCATTATAGAGTTTAATCTATTTTTTGTTTGTTCATCACTCTATTATAGAGAGAAAAATAGAGTAGGATTAGAACATTTTTACTCCGTATTCACTTTTAGAGTTTTATATTAGAGATGCTCATAAACCTAATCCATCTGGGCAGACATGTTTGATTGTCTTAAAAACTTATAGACAAATAGATAAGTCGTGGTTTTGCATAAATTTGAGATTTTTGTTTAGTTCATCTTATAATCTATTAAAGTCAAAAGTTTCTATAGTTATATGAAAACAATAAAAATGTTCCCATCGTTCACGTGAAGTTGTTTTTCTTGTCACAAAGACACTGAGAAACAGAGTGGATTTTATAGCTTTATGCACTTTGAACACACAACAAGCAACATGGTAGACCCATCAAACATCTAATTTTTCCATATGCCAAAAAATAATACTAAGATTCATCACATATTTTAGAAGATTATCCGAGATTTCACAAAATATATATATATTTTTTTTATTGAACTGCATATTTTTTTTTGTCAAATTGATTATTTGGATGTCCATTTCGAATGATTTTAAATATCATTGATCTTTTTATTTGACAACAAAATAAAAAAAAAAAATTATTGATCGAAGTTAGCAATTGTAAACATATAATGTTTTTTTTTACTGAACCATATAATGTTGTTCGGTCAACTTATTTACTAGTAAAATGTTATGTTATGATCTAAAAATTGTTGTTTGAAATAAATTATAATATTACTAGAACTTATGATCCATATTCTGGTACTGAATTCTGATGGTGTCATTTATTATTTTTCTGTACCAAAATTATTTTGTCAAGTTTTCCACCTTGCCAGCTTGTTACCATCATCTTTTTAGATTCCTTTTTACAGGGATCCGCCATACTCCATCATTGCATGTATCAGTGTATCTAAATATATAGTAATAAATGCATACCACCAGGTGCTTATAGAACATTATTTCAAATCTTAATTTGTGTTCTAAACAAGACTAGGACTTTTTTTCTTTTGTTTAAGTACAAATACTACTGGATTATATTGTAATTACATAATTACACTATAATCCCCTCTACGTGGTTGCATGCGGATAGTTAGAACGTGGTTAAGAACAGAACAGACGAGTAATGTGTACTTCTCTTTAGACTCGAAGTTGAGTGGACAAAATATGTAATTGCTAACATCTTCTGATCGTTTTTCGTGTCTATTATCTTTTCTGTAAATGTATCTTGTAATTGGTCTTTAACAGCCCCTCCGAAACATCAATATTTTCTTGAGCCAAGGGTCGAAGAGAGTTTTTGACACATGCAATTCTAACTCTCCAAAATAAACAACACTCCGTTGTTCGAATTAAGACTATCTTTCCGCTTAGGGTGGTCCTGACTTGGTCACTTAAGAGCATCTTAAATTAGGCTAAAATGTGTCCCCCAGACCCAGAGGACAACAAACATCTCCTCGGCACACGCGCGAAGCCATCTTCTATTTCCACTCTTTACCATATTTATCTCCAAGTTCCTCTTTGTCTCCACCAGCCAAAATTAATTGCTCTTATAACAAAATAATACTAGTATATTTAAAAAAAAAGTTGATTCTGTTATAAGATAAACTTTGAAATGATCCTCCACTCCTTTACCAACTCAAGCACTATGATCATCTACTCATCAAGCATTATGATCATCTACTCATCAAGCACTATGATCACCCACTCATTTACCAAATCAAGCACCATCTTTGATATTTTATGTATTGTTGCTCACTATAAATACCATCACTCATCTCACTCTTTTGTACACAATTACATCTTCTTCTTCTTCCTTATAATAAACTCTTTCTCTCATATTAAGTGTTATTTGCTTCCTACGGGTATTGAATTCTACTCTTATTTAAATTTCCCGATACTATAAATTATAAGTTATTCCATAACATCTTGCTTATTATTAGTGTATCTCTAGAATAATTGTGAGATGGTGGGTGGGGCGGGCTTTGACCTATGACAAAAGTTGGGGGATAAAACAAAAGGATGAAAAGTATGAGGGAGGGAGATTGTAATAGAATAAAATAATGAAGATTTGAGGTGGAAAAGTGAAGAGGAAAGATAAGGAGATAAATGGGAGAGAGCCACACAACTTGTTTTTCAAACAATGGCCGCATGTAGGCCTGCGGTTATTACCCAAAACGTACCGACCGGTAAAATTTAGTTTTTGCTTAATTCCGTTTGAAGGTTGGGTTTGGTTCGACAACTAAAAAAATTTTGATTTTCCGTTTCGTAACTGTTTTGTTCGATTTTTTTTTTTAATTTTTTTTTTTACCAATTAATACCAATCTTGACCAAAAATTCAAACTGAACTATCCTAACTAAACCAAAATCCAAATACCGAACTAACCAAAATTAAATAATTTTTTGAACTTTTTTAATTTAAATCGAAAATTTAACCAAACTAACCGCAAACCAAAAGCTTTGGTAATTTTTTTTGAAACTGAACTAACCGAATTAAGACGCAAACAAGAAATATTTCTACAACAAGATCTTGTTGATATTCTTGCAAACCAAAATCTTTGGTAAAATTCGGTTGATTATTTATGTACTGTGTGATCTTGTTAGCATCATAGATATAAACATTGACAACAAGATCAATTAATAGATTAACGATAACAAAATACAATAATATCGAATCACATCAACTAATTTTGTTTTTTTTATATCATCATTCACTTCATTTTTTACATAATGCAATCTTCATCAAAATCTAAAAATATCACAAATTAAAATCAAACGCATAAAGATTGTGTCATAAATAAAAGGGAGAATTGCCAAGTGTGACTCAAAACTTGGAGTCAAACCCAAAACAATACCCCAACTTGGGTCAAAGGCAAAAGTAACCTAAAAGGCTATTGAAATTACAACTATCCCCTTGTGACCAAACAAAAAAACGGAATTCTTTTTACGTTTCTACCCCTCGCAAGTCGTCTGTTTAGACGACTTGAAAATAAGTCGTCCAGACGACTTAACTTAAAGTCGTCTGGACAGTTAGTCTTAAACATAATTTAAAAATTTTGTAAAAAATATTTTGATAAGTGAAAAATGGGAATTATGTAATTAACATATGTCTTAGGAGGTATAAATTAAGATATAACAAATTTCAATTGTTTTCAGCATAGATGAGTGAAAGTAGTGAGTTGCCTTTACACACAAGATTTTTGTGGCGGTAACATTGCGCAAGCCATTTGAGAAGCTCGGAATCTCACCACCATTCAAAAAGGAGGTAATGACTGTTTCATACAGATTTGAGGAGCTCCTGGAAAAGATTATTATGAAATATGAAGAGAAGGTGGAGGAGCAACGGCAAGGTAGTGAGATTATGGATGCATTGTTGGAAGCTTACCGAGACCAAAAGGCAGAGTATAAAATCACTAAGAATCATATCGAGGTGCTATTAGCGGTAAATGTCTATCCTTTGGTTGCATGTAATAACACTTCACTAGGTTAAGATCAACATTATGTAAGTAAACTATTTTTAAATAGTTTATTTATTTTGTGCTGATATCCATACTATGAAATAATAAATATATTGAATAATTAAAAAGCGAGCAAATATTATGCATATAATTAAACTGGAGTAAGCACGTAAAACAAAGTAAATAAATAAAAGCAATCATTTTATTTATTTTATATTGTATATAATTAAATTTTAATGACATATAATATATTTTAATATGAATATTTAATTGAAGTTTCCTAGTTCCTACTCATATGATTTTATTAACATTTGTATATTTGTTGTAACAAAAAATTTAAACCATTAATAATAAAATTTTCACTGTGAGATTTTTAATAATTTTAGTAATTTATAAAAAAAAAATTAAAGATTCAATGCAAATTTCAAAATTAAAATTCATGTCTCCCATACCTATTCAATGTAAATTTCAAAATTAACGTATTTATATATTTTTATATGGCATATAGTTTAATTTAAGTGATATTTAATATCTATATATAATCTAAATATATATTAAATGATACTTCATATTCATATTATTTTATGATCATTTGTATATTTTTATAACAAAAAAAGTAAAATTATTGTTCACAAAATTTTTATTGTAAGACTTTTAATAGTTTTAGTAATTTATATTCGTTTTAGAAAATTCAAAATATAATATATAAGAAAATATCTAATTTTTTATTCTATGCTTAATGTGATTGTTTAATTTTTAATAATATAAATTAAACAAAAAGGATGGAGGATACAAAAATTATTATCAAATCTTTATTATTCGAAATCATTAATTGTCAATAATAAAGGTAATTCTGTAGTTTTTATTTAAGAAAAAAATGAAGAATATTTTGGTATACATTACTAATCAATTTGATAGTTAATTTAACAAAAAAATATAATATATATTTAGATGGACCAACATGTTTTTCTAAGGATTATGAGAATCATCCCGATGATTACACATGGATACACTCAAAGTTGTAATGCTCCTCCATTAATATATAAAGGACAGAAAATCCAGATTAGGCTAGTGAATTTGTTTTTTTTTTTTTGCTTAGTTTAGTTTGGATTTTTTTCAGATTTTAAATAGATTCTAAATTGGACTGAATTTTGGTTCGATTCATTTTTGGCTCGCTTCGGTTTTGGTAAAAATACTATTGTGCATAATCTATACTATTATTTGAGAAGTGGTTTGACTTACTTGTCATGTTCTCCATGATTTTAGGATTTTTGTTTTTTTTGAACACAGGATATTTTGTTTATTTGTCATTTTTCAACAATTTTAGTTAATAATTTTCTTATTTGTCATATTTTAATTATTTTAATTGAATCATTAGTTTAAATAATCAGTCTATATTATTATTTAAAACTTAAAAATCATCATCTATATGAATATTTGATATTGTTTTATTTATTGTAAACTAAATGCATAATGTTTGACTTTGCCAGTTATATAATATTTGACGTTAAGTTTATATGGAAAATCTGCTTTAAACTATTACCAAAGTTTAACCATGCTAAGGGACATAATATAATGATACCTTTGATTTTGTATTGGTGGATGTTAGCGTCAGTAGATACATGTATATACACATATTTCTGTTCGTTGATGGACATAATGAAACTTTTGATTTTGCAATACGTATTGATGTTCTTTGACTATTTTAAAACCCTTGATTTTGCAATACGTATTGACATGTTCATTGACTTTTGAGGTTTAATAGTTAGTTATACTATTATATTATAAAGTTTTGAAATATTGATTGTTTTCTAATAGTACACAGTGAAAAGGTAATTTGCTGATGTTTTAATATATCCAGTGAATTGAATTAAAGTCATTGGATGACCATCAAAAAATTTCATATTGACATGTAGGAGAAAGTTTTAGGTTAACGCTTCATGATTTTAAAATAATGTGAAAATCCAATACTTCTTTAAAACCTATTTAGTGAATCATGATTCTATTTAAGTTGCTTGAAAACACATTTCTAATTCTCTGGATATGAGGATATACATATTGGATTAAGTTTAGTTATATTTTTATGCTCAATTATAAATTTTAATAAATAGTTTTAGTAATTTAGCTGATAATGTATTATTATCTTCAAAATGATAATAAAAATTGTAACAATAATATCATAGTTAAATTTATATTATATTTACTTTAATAATATTAAAATATTATATATATTTTTACATTATATTTGGTTTAGTAATATTAAATCGGTTCTAATTTTAGTATATATATCTATATCATATAAGATAGAATGAATCTTCTATCTTTTAAGATAAATTTATTAGGACAATCAAAATCACTTATTTTGATAATTTTTGACAAAAATTGGCAAAAATTCAAAAATATTTATATATTATTTACAAAGTGATTGTATTTACTCTCACGCTGAAAGTTAGAGCGTTTAAAATCTTCATTATCCTTAATAAATAATAATATTATATTAATTTATTAATATATAATTACCATAAATTAAAAATATTCTATATTATGTTATCCAAAAATACTTTACATCATAATATTTTAAAAATAAATATAAATCCATGTATATAGTTTTATGTATATATATATGAATTTTTTCAAATTTATTTTATTTAATAAAATATATTTTATTAAAAAAAAATTTATCCTATATAAAAACTTTATAATATATCTATTTGCAAATATTTGTAAGATTATTAAGCCCGCAAGTGCGGGCAAATCACCTAGTTAAGTAATATAATAGATTAAAATTTCTTGTAAAAGTCTGTTTTTATATTTTTAACTAAAATTATTGTATATCATAAAATTCTGATTTGGAATTATATTAGTAAACTTAGGTTGATTTTGTTATAAGATAAACTTTGAAATGATCCTCCACTCCTTTACCAACTCAAGCACTATGATCATCTACTCATCAAGCACTATGATCACCCACTCATTTACCAAATCAAGCACCATCTTTGATATTTTATGTATTGTTGCTCACTATAAATACCATCACTCATCTCACTCTTTTGTACACAATTACATCTTCTTCTTCTTCCTTATAATAAACTCTTTCTCTCATATTAAGTGTTATTTGCTTCCTACGGGTATTGAATTCTACTCTTATTTAAATTTCGCGATACTATAAATTATAAGTTATTTCATAACAGATTCAGATTCCGATATGTGATAAAGTAAACTTGGCAAAACGAAATTTATAAGAAAATGGGATTTCGCCGTGTAATAAATTATACACATAGTTGTTAAATAAAAAATATATTATACACATATGATGATTGATAGTATATATTATATGTCAACAAAAGCTTTTGACTGGTGTTTAAAATGCTCTGTGGACCTCTTTCGTTTTTGTTGGGTCACCGATCTGCGTCATTTAAGCTGGAAAGTTTTCTTGTGTGTTTAAATGCGCTTATATTATACGTTAATTAAAATGGTAAAATTGTTGATCAAATCCACATTTCAAAATCTGTTAAGGCACGTATTGGTGAACACAAAAATCTTATAAGTTCAAATATTTAGAGTTAACATGTCTTTTTAATAAATGTATACAGCTAGATATTTTTAGAGGTGCGATCTACAATATTTTTAAAACAATGTATTTTGATTTATAAAAATACACATACTTTTATTTTTGATTTAGGGTCATCATATCAATGTTTAAAGCTTTTATGATTTGGTGGTTTTAGACTTTTTTTTTATTTTTTATTTTATTTTTTGATAACGGTGGTTTTAGTACATCTTTGGTCAGCGTAATGCAATATGTTAATATACTATGTTCATTTAATAAATTCCAGTTGAAAAAGAAGTTTTGAAAGTGAGATGATACATTTGAATATCAAATAAAAAACCAATAAAATATCGTTTAAGCGGTGTATATGTAAAAATACCAGTAATATATAATACAAATTGTTTTTTAATGAGATGCTTAATTAAATATCCTGCCTTTTTCTCATCAGTGTCTTCTCCACTACGTGCGCAGTATAAATTAGCTCCCACAGTTTTTCGTAGATTCCTTTTTCATCGAGAAGCAAAAAGAAAACACAAAAACAAAACCTTTTTTAATCTTTCTCTCAAGAAGTGACTCAGACTCAGGAAAAAAGGGTTTTTGCTTTCCGGGTTTAACGAAGTAATCTTCCATATCTCTTTTGATTCGAAGCTTTTTTCAAAACCCAAAATGGGACCTCGTTGCTCTAAGCTATCTCTCTGTTGGTGGCAAACACATCACAAATCATCTCTCAACGACGCTTCTGATCTAGGTTTAAGTATTAAAGTCTTTTAACTTTACCGCATTTTCATTCTCTCTCTTTCTGCTAACAAAAGTCGAGTTCTTTTTTTAATTCCGACAGATAACGGAAATGACGATTCGGCGTCGTTTAGTGAGTTCAGCTTCGACCAACTACGAACCGCTACTTCAGGATTCTCAACGGACAGCATCGTGTCCGAACACGGCGTCAAAGCTCCAAATGTCGTGTATAAAGGCAGGCTCGAAGATGAGCGATGGATCGCTGTTAAACGCTTCAACAGATCCGCTTGGCCTGACACTCGTCAATTCCTTGTACAAAGTTGCTTCCTTTTGCTAACATTAGTAACTCTGCAGTTGCTTAACTGTTTCCATTTTGATTGGGTCTTTTAGGAGGAAGCAAAAGCTGTGGGGCAGTTGAGGAGCGAGAGGTTAGCGAACTTGATTGGTTTCTGCTGTGAAGGAGATGAGAGACTGCTCGTTGCTGAGTTTATGCCTTTTGAAACTCTCTCTAAGCATCTCTTCCACTGTAAATCTTTTCATCCATTTTTTTTTAAAAAGAGATTAGCAACAACACTCTACTTTTTTTTTAATTTGTTATATATGCAGGGGATAGCCAGCCAATGAAGTGGGCTATGAGAGTGAGAGTGGCTTTGTATCTTGCACAAGCACTCGAGTATTGCAGCAGTAAAGGTCGCGCTTTGTACCATGATCTCAACGCTTACAGGATCTTGTTCGACCAGGTCCACTTCTCTAGTTTACCCATCATCATTATTAACTCTATAAATTAATAAATTACCATAGTCTCAAACATTATTAATTTATAGAGTTTTTACTGTATTACAGGATGGTAATCCGAGACTATCTTGCTTCGGTCTTATGAAGAATAGTAGGGATGGGAAGAGTTACAGTACTAATCTGGCTTTCACACCTCCTGAGTACTTAAGAACAGGTCAGTTACTGGTTGTTAGATGCAATGTGGGTCGAGTTATGTGTTTTGTTGTATTATATATATTTGATCTGATGAATCCCATATCTTACAGGGAGAGTGATACCGGAGAGCGTGGTGTACAGCTTCGGAACGCTGTTGCTAGACCTTCTCAGTGGCAAACACATACCACCTAGCCATGTAAGTGCATAAACATGGCTCAAATTTTCTTGGGGAAGAGGTTCTTGATCTATTAGTTTCTTTGCAGGCGCTTGATCTGATCCGTGGGAAGAACTTCCTGATGCTAATGGACTCGGCTCTCGACGGTCATTTCTCAAATGACGATGGAACTGATTTGGTTCGTTTAGCTTCTCGTTGTTTGCAGTATGAAGCTCGTGAAAGGCCAAATGTGAAGTCTCTTGTGACTTCACTCGCTCCTCTTCAGAAGGAAACTGATGTATGGTGCTCTCTTACTAAAACAACTTCCTCAACCATTCACGTCTTGTTGTGACTCCTCTGTATCTTTGTTGTTTTTCTTCAGGTTCCGTCTTATGTCTTAATGGGGATTCCACATGGATCTGCTTCTCCTCCAAAGGAAACAACTTCGCTTCTGACCCCTCTTGGTGATGCTTGTTCAAGACTTGATCTCACCTCTATTCATGATATTCTTGAAAAGGTTGGATACAAAGACGATGAAGACGTAGCTAATGAGGTAATGTACATGAACACCAAGTTTCTTTCATCTTCTAGGAGGTCTATTGATCATTGTTTCATTTGCAAATGCAGCTCTCGTTCCAAGTGTGGACCGACCAGATTCAGGAGACTCTAAACGCTAAGAAACAAGGAGATGCTGCGTTCAAAGGCAAAGACTTTGTCACTACCATCGAATGTTACACGCAGGTAAGGAATACAAAGTTAGTTGGTTACTTTCTTGAAACCTAATCTCAACTCAATCGGTGTTCTCTGATTGTGTCTGCAGTTCATTGAAGATGGGACAATGGTATCGCCAACGGTATTTGCAAGGAGGTGTTTGTGTTATCTGATGAGCAACAAGCCTCAAGAGGCACTTGGTGACGCAATGCAGGCGCAAGTGGTGTCTCCTGAGTGGCCAACAGCATTCTATCTTCAGGCTGCTGCTCTCTTCAGCCTTGGAATGGATAAAGACGCTTGCGAAACCCTAAAAGACGGATCTTCCTTGGAATCCAAGAAACAGAACAACAGAAACTGAAAACTTCAGGTGTATAGGTTTCTTTTGCGTCTTAGATTCTGAAAACGCCTCATTGTCTTTTGTGTGTTTAAGCATTTGAACTCAGCTCATGCTAAACATCTTTCTCATTTGTCCAAAGATCCATTTATCTTTTAGTGATATCTTCTTTGAACATAATTTAAAGAACAGTAAAAAAAGCTAAGACCCTATTCTTGATTGCACACAAGTTTAGACCAAGCCTGAGTAGAGATGGATATTATACAAGAAGATGTAAAGCTCACAAGTGACAACAACAATCTAAAAACTAACAAGTTTTTACAGCTACAAAACGTGTGAACGAACAATCAAGCAACAGGAGGGATTTGATGAAGTGATTGCAAGCGGCTCAAGAGCCAGGAGAAGAGAGAGAGGGTGGGATGGATGGAGTTTGTTTCACTTGAGGACTTTGAAGTGAAAAAGCCAAGAGACAATGAAGGCAAAGACCATAGCGGCAAGTAAGAAGTTCATTACACGGCGACCATGCCAGATTCCCCTTGGCTCTGTCTGACTACTCTGAGTTTGTCCTGCAGCCACTTGTGAATGTGTAGAGGCGGTGCTCTCTGGGTTTGACTGTTCCCCAGCTACGTTTATAGCCATTGCCCCGCATATCTCACATGTCCTGCTCAGATTCATAGAAACAATGTGAATAAATGCTACTCAGTATAGACTCTCTTCAATTCTAAACACACAAGAATAAAATCTAAACCGGTTTTTACTGCCTACAATGCAAAGAACATAGACACAGAGCTAATTAGTAGTATAAGGGTGACTGGTAAGAGAATCAAACTGTCCTAATAAAAGGAGCTGCAAGATTCTCAGTGAAGCTTCAAAATCAAGCCAATGAATCATAGATAGCGTCTGAGACAACAAAGAATCAGTCCAAATGTGCAGGAAAATAAGAACATCGAGACAACACATGGGAGCAGAATCTGAATAATTGGTGGTGACAAAAAACTGTAGATTCCAGCTTCAGTAGAGACAATCTTTTTGGGATGTAATCATGTACATCTCTAGAAAATCAGACAATAAAAAAGAACTCAAAGTACATAAAGCAAATAATTTTGTTTCCTCATAAAGTTTTCACACTTGCTATTTTTTCACCGATTCAGAAGAAACTATAGATTTTTCCAGAAATAGAAAAATATATATCTATATAGAAAGTTTATGAGAATAATTATTGAGGAAACTTACATGTTTCCTTTGATCTTGAACCAAGTTTCAGCACACTTACTGTGAGCTACACCCAAATCACCTTTACAAGAACAACCCAATTGCAAAGGCAAACCATAATACTCTTCCTCTTCTTCACCGTCTCTTGCTTCATCTTCTTCTTCACCTTGTTCTTCTTGTTCATCAGAATCTTCACCTTCCTCATCTGCTTTTTTAGTAGTCTCTAAAGGCAGATGACAGATCCTGCAATCTCTACTCTCTTTCTTCTTCCTTTTCTTCTTCTTCTTTCTCCTCCTCGTCCTCCTCTTCTTACCACCACCGGAATGCAGCTTCGTCACACCGCCGCTCTCTAAGTCGACCTCAGACAAGGAATCTAAGTCGGAGGAGTCGCCGTCGATGCTAATTTCGACGGTGTACGGCGAGTCAGTGGGATTGGCCAAATGGTGATGAGATCCAAAAGCAAAAGAAGGCATTTTTCTTGAAGATTAGAAGCAAGAGAGGAAGAAAGGGGTCATGGGTTTTACGAGGAAAGCAAACAAAAAAGAAGTATTAATACCCAAAAACAAAACAAAAAAGTTTATTTTGTCTATTTTGTTTATTTTAAGTTTATTTTTCTTTTGCAGAGAGAAGAAAATGTTGGAGAAAGAGAAAGGAAGAAGCTTTGGACAAAAGAGCAGCTTCTGTTCTGTTCTTTGTAATAATAGTTTTTGTTGTCTGAAAACAAATTTTTTTACTTCTTGTTTTTGTCTCCCTCAACTTTGGAAGGTTTTTCACATCGAGTACTCTTTTTTTTTTTTTTAACTATGGTTAGATCCCGATTTGGTACGGAATCATAATTCATGATTTAGTTTCCACTTAATACTATTTTTCATATATTCTGAATAAGGGAATTAGCTTTCTTCTTTTTCGTCAAAAGTAGAAGTGTTTCTTTTCTTTATATTAATTACAAATACCATCTATTAAAGTATATAAGTTAAGTTGTTATCAGTTATAAAATGTTACTCCATTTGCTTCAGTTTATTTGGTGTTTGATAAAACATATTTCTTACAAAATCTCATTATTCCATATAAAACTTTAACATTGTTAAAGATGTGTAAAGAAATACAAATATTATATTTTTATTGATTAAATTAATTTGTTTAGTATTTTTATATAATCAAAATAAATTTTACAAAAATTTGTGTTCATTAACATTAGACATTAAATCAAATGAAATTAAAAGGAGTATTAGTTTGTCTTTATCACCTAATATACACCTAATGTTCCCTTTTTCATAAATGTGTGAGTCTTTTGGTCTGTTAACAAGTTAACTACAGTTTCTAAGACTTATAATTGTAACTTAAGGAAAAATTAAACAAAAGGCTATATATAGATTTAGGATTGTGAGTTTTAAGTTTCAATATGAGGTTTAGGATAGTGATGTAACACCCGTCTCTTCTTCTCCCGAGAATGACGTGTGTTATTTACGGTAAAATATCGAAAAGTGATGAGGTGTATAATTTTCCCACATCGTCACTTTTCGATATTTTACCATAGTATAATTTTGTCAAAGAAAACACTGAAAATCTGTTGGATCAGGTGGAAAAGTGATGATGTGCACCATCATCAACTCAGGTTCAATTACTCCTCTCTGCCTATTTTTGTTTTAGTGTTAATAGTGTACCCATTAGATAAATTTTCTAGTTTCTTCCCTGCCTACCACATCCGGCAAACCAACGATAACGTCATTAGCCGTAATGCTCGGTCTCCGGAGGTGAATACTATGGTGACGTGGAGATGGCATGTCTCACATCCTCCAACCACAACACAACTCCATAAGAAAGAAGAAGATGAACGTTGAATAAAGGAAAGTGATGGAGAGGAGAGCGTTTGTGAAGAAGAAGAAGAAAAAGAAGGTGGTGCAGTGACATGTTCACATCGGCTCCCCTTTATAGAAGAATGAAGATCTAATGATTATATAATTAAGTATTACTTTGCACAACTCACGACTAATACAAACTAGGTGATCTACATGTCCTCAAGCGCGGGCGGGTATAATTAAATTATTTAATATTTATAATTTTTATTGTTTAAAATATATACTTTTTATAACATATATTAATTTTGTTATGAATATTAAATTATATTTATAAATTACAGATTAAATAATTTTAAAATAATTCAATGTTTGATCATATGGCTTATCCTTGTATGATAAGGCCATGAAATTTTTTGTGGTTTAAAATCATTGAATTACATCTTTATTATTTGAAAAAGCTTTTTTCCTCTTGTTTAAAAGATATGTGACTCCTGTTTTTAGTAACTAATTAAATACAATATTAGAAAATAATTAAGTATTACTTTGCACACTCACGACTAATACAAATAAGAGGGCTTTGGATCAAAATAATTATAATTAAATGAAAACCACATCGGCTAAGTTCAACAAAATAATTTAACCAACTTAAATTCGGTTTAAGATAATCGGGTCGTTACAGGTGAGTTTTAACTTATGAGTTTTGACATTTTAAATGAACTCAAGAAATGTACGTTACCTAAAGGGAATTTGTATTAGATAATGTAAAAATAAAGTTTTATCGAGGATATGAAAAACCACTATTTTCACTGTACATTAATTTTAATCCGGTGAATACTCCTATTTTCTAATCTATTGTCTATGTCTGACATCTAGATTCATCAAATCTACCATGTAAAATTGCTATAAAACTACAAAAATTCAACACACCATGCTAATTTCTTTCATGTTTTAATATTCGGTTTCGATGTGTCTCAATTTCTCTTCTCAGTTTGGACGCGTTTCAGTTTTAGTTTTTGAGAAAGGGCTTTTGTTTCAGTTTCTTTTCTCCGTAAAATTTTAGATCTATTTTTGGGTATAGTTTAACTTCGGCTATGGCATCTGAGAACGGTGGACGTCTCAGAGATGCTAGTGATTACTCGTCAGAGGATGAAGGAACATATGGCTATAAGAGCAAGTCCATCAATTAGGACTTCTTAGGGGCTCTAATGATTTAATTAAGATTAAATAAGGTAATCTGGCAAGATTAGAGCTTTGGTTGGTGGAATTATTATTTTCTTCCTCCAATGAGAGAACCCCTATGGGGTTCTAAAAAAAAAAAAAAAATTAAGTAGAATTATTTAATATAAAAGCATACATAAAATTTTTAATAAAAATTACAAAAAGATATTAAAAATACAAATACAAAAGTAAACGAGAAAAAAAACGATTAGTTGAAATCTCCATTTGCTCCAAATTTTTGCCATATATTCTCAACCAAATCAGCTTTCAATTGTTGATTTATTTTTCTATCACGAATTTGATTCCGAATGGCCATCATATTGCCGAGATTTGAAGGCATATCTGTAGAAAATGTGAAATCCACTTCTGAAGATCGGTTTGATTCCGGCTGTTCGAAAACTGATACATCAAAATGAGTGTACCCATCTCGTTCGTCTTCGACGATCATATTATGTAGAATGATACATGCTCGCATTATCTTGCCAATTTTTATTTTATCCCACAAAAGAGCGGGATTTTTGACAATGGCAAATCGAGCTTGCAAGACTCCAAAAGCACGTTCGACATCTTTACGTACAGCTTCTTGATGTGTAGCGAATAAGGTTGCTTTCGGACCTTGCGGAAGTGGAATAGATTGGACAAAAGTAGCCCATTTTGGATATATACCATCTGTGAGATAGTAAGCCAAATGGTACTCGTGTCCGTTTACAATGTAATTAACTTTTGGAGCTCGACCTTGTAATATATCATCAAAAACCGGTGATCGATCAAGAACATTGATATCGTTTAATGTACCTGGAGGTCCGAAAAACGCGTGCCATATCCAGAGGTCTTGTGACGCAACAGCCTCTAAAACGATTGTTGGCTTTCCTGATCCACGTGTATATTGACCTTTCCATGCGGTTGGACAATTCTTCCACTCCCAATGCATACAATATTGCCATCTTCAGTCCCTTCTGGACCGAAGACAGAGGCATCCGACGTAGAGACTGTGTCTATACTAGGTTCACGTAGTGGTTGAGAGAAGTGGTTTTGGGTGTATGGTTGTTGGCTATTTAAGAGATTTTGAAAGCTATAATGCTGCGTATATGGATCCATAATTTAGAGGCTTTGAAAGAAAAGGTTTTGAAAGAACAAGAGTGTTTTGTTCACAATTTAAAGGGAAGTTTTTAAACTTAAAAAAAATTTTGTTGTAATTAATGTCTTTACCTACAACTAAAACAACCACCAAAACTAAATACATATCGCTTCAACTCAACTAACACACGCTAAACCAACCAAGAAAATAAATACATACAAATCAATATCTAACTAAAGCAATACTAGAATCAATTTAATTCCTAACCAAATCAATATCTACCACACATTCAACTAACTAAAGCCATAGTAAAGTGTACTTACCTCTTGCCAACTGTGAAATGGAAGATTGTGTTCGGTAATGAATGCTCCATTGATGTTGCACCCGTTTCTGAGAGAGACTCTGGTCCGTAATCAATGCAAAAGAAAATGCCCCTGCCTTCACCACGCACACCACACATCCTTGCACAACCAACACCCAAAAGTAAAATTAAAAGCTGATTTGACCAAAGCTACTATCACTAAATTCGAACACAACTACTTGGCGTTTCAATTGCTAAGAATAATTAACCATCTCGACCAAAACTAATATCACTAACCAATCAGTTCATCGGTAGTTTGTAATTTAGAGACAAAGATCAAAGCATATTAACAAACCTTAAGCAGACATCGTGATGTAATCTTTTCCTCTCCACAATGGAATAACAAAGTGATGCCTGCAATTGATACATCACCAGACATTAGAAGATTAAATTAACAGTAGAAAAATAACTGGTGATCAGCTTATTAGCACTCGCCTGGTTGTTGATCCAACTAATAAATTGAGAAGCTTTCATAGTGATCCCAATATGCCATCATCCCAGCTGATACAACCAAAATACAACCATCAGTAAATCAGAAATACATCACATATGAAATTTTTAATCACAAAGAGAGGAGAAAATTAAACCGTACCCGATGGAGATGAGTTCCTCGGGAGATTTGGTTTTCGATCTATCCAAATCCATGATCGAATCCAACGGTTTCGGATTCAACGGTGAGAAGGAGAAGTTGACCCAATCCAACGGTTTCAAGCCTGAACGGTGAGAAGAAGAAGATGACTGTGCGGTGAAGATTTGTCTACACGGCCAACGAGAGGACGAACGGATCTTTCATCTTTGCAAAGTGAGAAGAAGAAGATGATCGATCGATCAAAGAAGAGGACCAATCGAAGAAGAAGAAGACTGATCCGAGATCAAAAAAGAATCGCTATAGAAGACGGAGAGATCGAAGAAAGAGGAAGAAAAGAAAAGAAAATAAAATAAAATAAAAGAAAAGAAGAGAGATAGAAAGGTTAACTCGATCCAATAGAAAGCCTCCACGTATGGATCCTTAAACAATCCTAAAAATCCCAAAATTAAGACCGTTTCTATGCTTTTTATTTCTTTTTCATTTATTTTTTTGCTTTTATTCTTTTAGAAACATCAATTAGGACTCCCGATGGAGTTGGTCTAAGATTGAACGCTCTTGAGGTTAAAAAAAATTGTCCTTGGAGTAATAGAAACAAATATCTTTATGTGTACTTGCAAGAGCGCAAAGTTTGGCTTTATTTTGATTTCAAAATAATTTCTTCTTTCTTTTCTTTAGTAATATATTATTTTTTCTCTTCAATTTTTTTTTTATTGTTGGAACCAATCATAGACAAAAGATGCTCCTATCTCGATTGTTGGAATCAAGAGACTTGTCGTGAAAACTTCAAATCCGACTTTAGTAGAAACTACCCAAAAACAACATCTCAAGGATAACTATTGTTATACTAATGTCTGATTCTTTTCTTTTGATTACAAATGTTGGTTTATGATCAACCATTGCTCTTCAACGTACTTTTACCAGATGCAAAGTAGCTTTTCATGTTTGGTACATCAATTCTTCTGTTTCACCATTTTTTAATGTTCATCTTAGTATTTTTTTTGGGGGGAATTAACCATATTGATCCTAATTCTTGTTTTTGTGTTTTGATTTGTTGTTGTTTCTTACATTTGACACTTACTGTTTCACTGGAATAACTTTTTGTGGATATATAATGCAATATATTTTTCTATAGTTTAGCACAATTATTTATCCACCCAGAATAACCAGTTCAATGTACAAAAACCGGATAGAAGAACAAATATCCAGATATTCAACATAAATATCTTGAATATTACAAACTGAAAAATGTACTAAGCCACACGAATAAATACATATATTTACAAGAGGACTACAAATTGGCATATATATATATTTAACCAGACTTCTAAAGTATATCCGGTAATATTAACCAACTAATATATAAAATTCGACTATACAAAACCATTGCATATAGTTTTCAATTTCCCTTAATTCCTTTTTGTTTATCCGGATAAAGTATGAATTTTTTTTACATGCAATTTAGTACGTATAATTTAGTCAACCGGATATAACTGGTTTTTTTTTTTTTTTTTTTGAAACATCCGGATATAACTGGTTATAATTTTAAAAACGGATACAACATAAAATACTCGGATATTCAATATTCCTATCCTAAATTTTACAAATTAAAAAATGAACTATGTAATTCAGATTTAAATCATACATTTAAAGGATGAATACAAACCGTATTACATACATTTAACCAGATTTCTAACTAGATATCCAACAATATTACTTTATAAGCAAATCATGTGTCAGTTTCCTTTCTTAAAACATGCCTAAATTACAAAAGATGAACACAAATGAAAATACATAGGAAGCACACGTGTTCAGATAAGGATGACGAAAAGGCCATGTGGTACTGAAGAGAAAGCTCTTGTTTCTTCCACCAGTTTCTTAACCGCCACCATCCTGTTGCCATCAATCTCCTCCATACCAACATCAAACATCAGCATCATGTTTAGATTACCAAAACGTACTACTTCAAATTCTTTCCACGACTGCTCACTTTATCCTCTGTGAAATCGCCATTAGAAAATACTGGAGCTTCATCCAACCAGCAAAAATTAAAACATCAATAAACTTATAACGATTTAGCACCTAGGAAGAAGTAAGCTGAGAAAGCCTATCATCAACACGATTCTTAATTTTGAAGTACTCACTTTGCCTTAACCTATGTTTTTCAAAGGAGCAAATATTTTACGAACTCTTCATTAAAAAAAAAGAATCATTCAAACTATGAACAAGATAAGACTCCAACCATCAAATAAAATAAAATAAAATATATAAAACGAAGAAATGTAACGAAAACAAGATGTGGAGAAAAACCAGATGATACCAGAAGACAAAATCGGACTAAGCCAAAGTCAAAATCTTCTAAACTCAAACGAGATCTAAAATCAGTCAAAAATTTATAGTAAAATAAAAACAATAATACATTTTCTCTCAGAAAAAAGAGTGAGAGACATGCGCAAGATAAATTTCTTCTTCCACCTATATCAAATGCATTTATTGAATCTTTTATGTGAAAAAATTCTGATACTTTTATAGCTCTCGAGCGGAACAAGCATTAGGGGAACCAACCTAATGCAATACACTTTCTGTTACCATACTTGCAAATACATTCAAATCATGCATAATTTGCCAATTATTTACTCCATTATGTATATACGGCTAAATTGGCCTTACTTAAAAGTTAAAACATCAACTGGGCAGAATTTTTTTTTTCTTCATTTTGTTGTTTAGTACTTTTCTTGATTTCTTCAATAAGTTAGATTGTTTTTTTTTCAATGAATAATTTATTTAGTAATTTACTCCCATGGTACTTTTACTTCTAACTTCAAGTAATTTCTTCAAGATATTCACATCTCCATTCTCACAAATGGCAATTTCTGAGCGGTGATTCTGATGAAGAAAAAGAGATGTTGAGACAATAAAATTGTTAAAAAGACTCTTTCCCTTTTGAATTATAATTACATCTCCAATGGTTGCCTTCATTTTTAGCTTCAAAAGTTTACTTTTTCAAAAGAAAGAAAAAACAAAGCAACGATTACTCCAATAGTTTGCTTCATTTCTTTCTTTCAAAAGGAATATTCCAAATATATTCTATTTCCACTTTACCATTAATTATTAATAACACATTTCAATCTTTCATATTTGCTAATGCTACTCAATTATTTTATTTTAACAATAATCTCAAACAATTACTATTTAGTATAAATTAAATATAATCATAGTATAAAACTATTTTATAACATAAACAAACAAAGAAAGAAAATCATATTTTATAGAAGAATCATCAGATATGTATTTTTCTATAAGTGATTAACAAAAGTAATTTGAAGCAAAAAGTAAGTTTATGTATCTTTGATTCTTTTCATGAGTCCTAACAGATGATTTCTGGTCAAACCCTCTATCCAATGATTCTGCAGAACGACCTCTAGATTTTTCAGCGATCATGAGGTAATTCTGGAAAAGATTTCTTAACTGTAGAAGCCCATCTTGCCCTAACAAGATATGGTTCATTAGTGGAGTACCATTTAGAGAAGGATCATCACTAATGCGTTTATTATCTACTACAAGACTCTTCCCTAGGTCTTCCCAGCCATTTCCAACATATTCTTCCACCGCTTTCTTACATAGAGACCCTCTTTTTATTTCATTCCCTCCAAAAAAATTATGGATATATGGGCATATTCAGCACAAGCATCACTAAGCTTTCTTTTAAGCTTATGATTAAATTTAATTTTAGTTTCTTCAGCAGCACGGTTCACATTATATACATTGTTGAATCAGAGGTTAAACCCTCCATAACTGCTTCATCGTCTTTATTCCCATATATATGAATTACTTTATATGGGCCCAATGGTGGCCAATGTACCTGTTTTGGGATCCTTTGCAAGCTCGGTGCAGCATGTCTTTAGCCCACCTGTGGTGAAGTAGCAGAAAAATGGTTCATTGTTGGGGTCGAAAACGGTTGTGACGAAGTTAACGTCCAAATCCCCGAAGAAGAAAACGTAGAAACCTTCTTCGACAAATACTTTTTCGAAATAGATTCTTCTTTACGAAAAGCTTTGCGGAGGAAACGCGAGTCATCGGACAAGAGCTCGAAAAGGGTCGCTACGCAGCGACCGAACGCGTGTTCCGCTCGTTCGCTACGTAGCGACCGAGCTCGAGCCAAAGCTCGGTCGCTACGTAGCGACCGAGCGTCCATTCCGCTTAGTCACTACCTAGCGACCGAGCTCGAGCCGATGCTTGGTCGCTACGTAGCACCGAAATCGCAAAACAATCTCACTTCAGCACCGAAAAAGGCCCAAAATCGTAAAAAATCTCACTTCAGCACCGAAAATGTACGTATAGTCTTCGAAATAACTGCGAGACGTTGCCAAGTTAAAAATCGAGATGATACGAACAAATTGTCCGAACGCGACCACTACAATTCTTACACTCCGTTCGTCGATTGGCCCCGACGAACACATCAGCCGTCTTAAACAAACGCAACTTGATCACTCTTTTGATCTT
>NC_027756.1:41963000-41963302 GCF_000695525.1 Brassica oleracea var. oleracea | reverse complement strand
AAAAAAATCCGAAATTTTGGTCTAGCACTTCCAGTTGGCTTAAAAATTGTCTCTGGAAAGATGCTCGATTCATACCATACAAGTCATATAAGCCGAGAACCTATCACGGACTTTAAATCGGTACGAATCAGGTACAAATCGCAACAAGAAAACCGATAGCCGGCTAGTTACCGCACAAACCTTAAAACCGAGAGTAAACCTAGGTCTTGCCCTAAACCCATCGCATTGGTCTCAAACATCTCAAAGACATGATATCTAAAAGATACGAGATTCCTAAAACATGTCTCTTCGTTCATAACTCA
>NC_027756.1:41962711-41962871 GCF_000695525.1 Brassica oleracea var. oleracea | reverse complement strand
ACTCACAGATCAAAGTTAAAATTCCCGGACAAGGAAGCTCCGAATGCATCCGCGGGATAGTTCACTTTCTCATCGTCACCGGCAAAATCAGTCGTGATTTCTACGGTATCAGGAGAAACCGGGATGGGATCCCTGAATCCCTGAATCTTCCGAACGATCA
>NC_027756.1:41962350-41962706 GCF_000695525.1 Brassica oleracea var. oleracea | reverse complement strand
CTCAGCGTGAGCATGATCCTTCATGCCACCCTTCATTAACTCCATCTCCCTCTCGAAAACGTAGTCATCCGCCCGCGTCTTCCAAAGGCTCCTGACAGAGCCGCGACACTCACGGAAGTCGCCCAGCGAGTTGAAAGCGTCATTAAGATTCCCGTACTCAACCTGGAATTGAGAAGCAAAAGTCTTCATCACCTCGACAATTTCCCTCTTGCCCTTCCGTTCCGCCCTACGAACAGCCCTGGCATGATCACGAGCGAGTTGAGCATTTCGCGCCAACATCTCGTCTCGCATGCGAGCAAGATCCTTTTCCGCCTTCTCCGCTTTAAAGCGATAGATCATGGCCTCTCTATGGCTCG
>NC_027756.1:41960243-41961500 GCF_000695525.1 Brassica oleracea var. oleracea | reverse complement strand
TGAAGACGAAAAACTTCTTCCACGAGTTGAAGTTAGAAGTAAGCCCCTTTACCACTGACATGAAGTTCCGAGGAACCAGCCTGTACGTGTCTATTTCCCTGATGATTTGTAATCGAAGAAGCGCTTCGAAGTGATCAACGGTGAGTGAAAGACCATGCTCGTAGCTCAGGACCAGGATCCCTATGAGGTGCCGAATGCCAAGAGGATTCAATTGGCTTATCGCCACCCCGAAACGACCCAACACACGGATGATGATCTCGTGGATCGGAAACCATAAACGGCAACGCACTACGAATGCCTCGTAACAAGTAAAGTCCACCGGGGGACTACTAGCGCATTCTCCTTGACGAGGAACCCTGAATTCTTCCGCGTCCGAAATATGGTAGAACGACCGCATGACCTCGAGGAATTCACTAGTACTCCTACTTGGTGCACCTAACTCCACCGGGCGATGGTTCATGACCGGGAACGATTTTTTTTTGGGAGGCGTGATCGAACCGTAACACGCCACCCACCATGCTTCGTTCTCGGCCGGGTCTACCGAATGAGGAACGAGTTCCATCTTCGGCAAGGACCCTTTCTTCGAGACCGCATGACCTCGAGAAACGTTCGCGAGCAAGGACCCTTTCTTCGAACTCCTCTTCTTACTCGACATCTCGTGTTTTTCGAAATGATAGAGAGAAAAAAAAAAAAGGAATTTTTCAAGAAACCTCTCTATGAAACTGAGTAAGTGTAAAGGTTGTGAAGAAGTTACCTCCCTTCTTATAAGCATGAGAAATTACTATTTACTCGCGGGTTTTCGAACACGAACTTCGCCCAAATACACCAATCTCGTCCAAACTCGCCATACCGCACGTTGGAATCTCACTAGAAATTCACGCTCCCAACGAGATGGGGGGTTAACTGTTGGGGTCGAAAACGGTTGCGACGAAGTTAACGTCCAAATCCCCGCGAAATACAAGTATGTCTTTTCGTAACAAATAATGCTCAGTCAAGAGAACGTCGCAACGTATGTTCCCGAGATAAAGCTTCGTTCGACTTCTATTTAGATCGAACATAAGCCATCGGAAACATACCCAGACCAGTTACGGATAGGTCCGAGTATGACGAATCAAACTCGGCCATTTCACAACTACCGCACATGCACGCCGTCGGGTCGCTACGTAGCGACCGAGCGTCCATCCCGCTCTAGATAGGGAGCTTGAGCAGGAGCTCAGTCGCTACGTAGCGACCGAGCTCTTCCGAAACGTCGATACG
>NC_027756.1:41955391-41960183 GCF_000695525.1 Brassica oleracea var. oleracea | reverse complement strand
TCGTTGTTATTCTCGTGTTCTGATTGCTTGACGTGTGGTAATTAGCAGATATCCGGGTCCTCTGGGAAATTAGGGTTTTCCTAGTTTCCTTGTTTAAACGGTAATCGACAGTGCGCATGTCGGTTTACGCTTGGTTCGCAAGGGAAGATAAATGTCAAGTTTCCGCGGATAAATACGAAATTTTGAAGATAATTACGAAGATCGGAAAAAATGGAATATCTCCATTTTTATGCTATGGCGGCTTAAGGGCAGAAGAGGAAAAGCGTAAACCGACCTTGGAGCCAGTATATAAGGAGTCCTAGGCGAGAGGCATGGAGGAGGACTTTTCTCATAGCAAACTTAGCACTTAGAGCAATTAGGCAACTTTCCGTTTTTGTTATTTCGAGCTGCGACTCAACTAGGTTTTTGCAGTCTTAGGTTGTTAGAACTAGGAACCTCGCCGACAGCTCTCGTAGCCAAGGCTTCTACCTTGTTGTAACGCTCATACGCGGATTCGGAATAAAACTCATTTTGCTCTCTTTTACAATTTCTTATTTCTTTTCGTCTTTAATTGCGTGTTCTGATTGCTTGGCGTGTGGTTTAACAGATATCCGGGACATTTGGGAAATTAGGGTTTTCCTAACTTTCCTAATTTAAACGGAAATCGACAGTGCGAATTTCGGTTCCCACATTCATGTTTAGTTGAACACCAAGAACTGTAGGAATAGGTTGATGCTCCTGCAGAGCTATATTGAGATTATAGGAAGGGCCTTCCTGATGCATCTGATTATGAACGACATCAGTTGTTGATGCTTCTGTTTGTTATTACAGCAACGAAGGATTGGACAAAATCAGTTGATGTAATGAATGAATATCTGAGCTTTCAGGGACTGATGCTCCTCCGTACTTCAACACATGTGGCATCGTATACTGATCTCTTGTTAGTTGACTTGTTAACAAAGGCTGATGTTTTTGAATAAGAATAATAGGTAGAGACTGAGGTGGATGAACATGTGTTACCTGTTCAGGAAAATGATCTTGATGATACATGAACATATTGTTTGGATGAGCCTCTACTTCGCTTGTCTAATTAGGTTGACGGTTCTGTCCAGTCCAAGATGCATGTGGCTGGTTTGACTGACATTGACCAATAGTGTTTTGTGCCAAAATAAACTGAACAATATTGTCCTAAGGTGATGGAAATGCATCATGAGGTTGATGCAAAGCTAAACTCCGAGATTGGACCTTTGGTTGAGGTTGCATCTGAGAGTGTTCAGTTTGAGCATCATAATGAACTGCTGGCCACACCTGCACATAGTGTACTTGACTTTAGGGATCAAAAGTTTGAAGTTGCATTGGTTGTTGTTGTTGCATGTAGTCTCCAACATAGTTTTGGTAATAGTGCTGATGTGGTTTTTGATACCATCGCCCTTGAATCAACGTTGCAGCATTTACACCATGACTCTGAGCACTGGCTTGAGAGGTGGCCATAGCAATGCTAGCCTGAGTGGTGGCCACAACAATACTTGCTTGATTATAAGCGTCCTGAAAGCCATTTATTACAAAAGCATTTATATTATTATTTTTGAGAACTAAGCATTTATATATTTTTGACATAAATATAAGAATATTGGAATGATTATATTTAACGGAACATGTGAGAACTTTGATTTAAAAAAAATATTTTGCATTTAAGTCAAATAATATAGTGAATAAGTCCTAAGAGATGATCTCTGGTCAAACCCGCTATCCAATGATTCTGCAGAACGAGCTCTAGAGTTTTCAGCGATCATGAGGTAATGCTGGCGAAGATTTCTCAACTGTGGAAGCTCATCTTGCTCTAACACGGTAGGGTTCATTAGTGGAGTACCATTTAGAGGAGGATCATCACTAATGTGTTTATTCTCTACTAAAAGACTCTTTCCTAGGTCTTTCCAGCCATTTTCAACAATTTCTTCTACCGCTTGCTTACCTAGAGGCCCTTTTTTTTAGTTCATTGCCCTCCAAAAAATTGTGGATCTATGGACATATTCCTCACAAGCATCAATAACCTTTCTTTTAAGCTGATGATCAATTTTACTTGTAGTTTCTTCAGCAGCACGATTCACATTATATACATTGTTGGTTAGATGAGAGGTTAAACCCTCATAACTGCTTCATCGTATTATTCCCATTTATATGAATTAGTTTATCTGGGCCCAATGTACCTGTTTTGGGATCCTTTGCAAGCTCGGAGCAGCATGTCCTAAGCCCACCTGTGGTGCAGTAGCAGAAAATTAGTTCATGTTTAGTTGAACCCCAAGAACTGTAGGAATAAGTTGATGCTCCTGCAGAGCTATATCGAGATTATAGGAAGGGCCATCCTGACGCATCTGATTATGAACAACATCATTTGTTGATTCTGCTTTTTGTTGTTGCGACAGCGAAGGATTGGACAAAATCAGTTGATGTAATGAATGCATATATGAGCTTTCGAAGACTAATGCTCCTCCGTACTTCAGCACTTGTTGCATCGTATACTGATCTCTTGATAGTTGACTTGGTAACAAATGCTGTTGTTTTTGAATAAGAATAATCGGTAGAGACTGAGGTGGATGAACAAGTGTTAGATTTTCAGGAAAATGATCTTGATGATACACGAACATATTGTTTGGGGAGCTTCTACTTCGCTTGTTTGACTGACAATGACCAGTAGTGTTTTGTGCCGAAATATCCTGAACAGTATTGTCCTGAGGTGATAGAAATGCATCATCAGGTTGATGCATAGCTAAAATCCGAGATTGGACCTATGGTTGAGGTTGCATCTGAGGGTGTTCAGTTTGAGCAACATGATGAACTTCTGGCCGCACCTGCACCTAGATTACTTGATTTTGGGGATCAAAACTTTGAAGTTGCATTGGTTGTTGTTGTTGCATGTAGTCTCCGACATAGTTTTGGTAATAATGCTGATATGGTTGTTGATACCTTTGCCCTTGAGTCAACGTTGCAGCATATACACCATGACTCTGAGCACTGGCCTGAGAGGTGGCCATAGCAAGGCTAGGCTGAGTTGTGGCCATAGCAACACTTGTCTGATTATAAGCATCCTGAAAGCTATTTATTACAAAAGTTATATAGATAATAATAATAAACATGCATTTATATTATTATTTTTTGAGAACTAAGCATTTATATATTTTTGACATAAATATAGGAAGATTGGAAGGATTATATAACATGTGAGAACTTTGATTTAAAAAATATTTTGCATTTAAGTCAAATAATATAGTGAGTAAGGTAATCTTATGATTGAAAATAATTCTAAGATGAATTTTTGGTTATTGTATGTTTTGTTTTACTATGTAGAGAGAAAAATAAAATTTTGGCAAAAAAATAAATAAAATTTAGGAAAACATTAGCAAAAATTTATTAAAAAGAACGAAATGATAACGAAATAAATAAGATGCAGCCGAAGAAGATGCATAATATGTGTTGGAGAAGTTAATGTGATAATTACATATATATATTTCCACATGCATTTGTTATTATTAAATATTCATCAGTTATTTTCACATCAAGTTAATAGAATATTTACGATTGATTTTCAAACTATTTGAAGTTAAAAATTATATTTTTAATGTTTCTAATTATAATTTAAAATTTATGATATTGTATACATAATATATGTTTTCATACAATTTCTTTATCCGTGAATTCACTGGCAAAACCACCTAGTATATATATATATATATATATATATGCATATGCGTTATATTAATTTTTTTTTTGGAAAGATTCTAAAAGGAGTTTTATATATTACCTTAAAAGGAGATTTCTTGGAAAAAACAAATGTATGCGAATCTGTGAAATCCAGTAACTATCAATAAAAATCCACACATGATATTCGTTAAGTTTACTTAACTTTTTTAAATCTATCAACTTTTAAAATTGTTAATTCCAAACAAATTTTTGTTCCAATGATTATGTATAATGAGCTCTAGATTTTTCAGCGATCATGAAGTAATGCTGGGGAAGATTGCTCAACTGTGGAAGTCCATCTTGCTCTAACAAGGTAGGGTTCATTAGTAGAGTACCATTTAGAGAATGATCATCACTAATGCCTTTATTCTCTACTAAAAGATTCTTTCCTAGGTCTTCCCTGCCATTTCCAACATTTTCTTCCATCGCTTGCTTACATGAAACCCTTTTTTATTTCATTGCCCTCCAAAAAATTTTTGGATCTATGGACAGATTCAACACAATCATCAATAAGCTTTCTTTAAAGCTTATGATCAAATTTAATTGCAATTTCTTCAGCAGTGCGATTCAGATTATATATACAATGTTGGTTGAATAAGAGGTTAAACCCTCCATAACTGCTTCATCGTCTTTATTCTCATATATATGAATTACTTTATCTGGGCCCAATGGTAGCCAATGTACCTGTTTTTGGATCCTTTGCAAGTTCGGTGCATCATGTCCTAAGCCCACCTGTGGTGCAGTAGCAGAAAAATGGTTCATGTTTAGTTGAACCCCAGGAACTGTAGGAATAGGTTGATGCTCCTGCAGAGCTATATCGAGATTATAGGAAGGGCCTTCCTGATGAATCTGATTATGAACGACATCAGTTGTTGATGCTGGTGTTTGTTGTTGCGGCAACGAAGGATTGGACAAAATAAGTTGATGTAATGAATGCATATCTGAGCTTTCAGGGACTGATGCTCCTCGGTACTTTGTTGGGGTCAAAATCGGTCACGACGGAATCAATGTCTGAAAGTCCGTAAAAATCGGCATGAACGTTTTTACGAAAAATAAATCTTAGAAAAAGATCTAT
>NC_027756.1:41952268-41953495 GCF_000695525.1 Brassica oleracea var. oleracea | reverse complement strand
TAGAAACTCGGAGGCATTATTCTCGACATGCTCTATTTCCATGACTGGCACCCGATTACCAGACGAACGTGCACAAGCAGTTTGATCTCTTGGTTCACTCTTGAACTACGTTCGGCTTGATCCTCAAAACGGGTACGTAGGCAGCCTTTCATAAGGTTCAGTCTGAAATCTATCAAAAACCTCTTCTGTATTTTCTCCGTCTTTTGTTATCGAGCTGCTAGTCAACTAGGTTTGAGCATTTAGGCCGCTAGAACTAGGTAACTCGCTGACAGCCTTTGCGGCCAAAGCTTTTACGATCTCATGTAATGATCACAACGCTCTCATGCGGACTCGAAATAAGATATACTGTTTTCTTTAAACTCGTTTGTTATCTTTTCATGATTTTTGCATATATTTGGTCACTTGCCGTTGGCTCTCGCAGAGCTCCGGCACCTCTGGGAAATAAGGGTTTTCCTAGTTTCCTAATTTAAACGTAAATCGACACTGCGAATTTCGGTTCCCACAGTTTGGCGCTAGAAGGAGGGGGGGTCGGATTCTCTAACTCAAAAATCACCGAACGACTGAGTCACGATATGCCAAATCAAACGGGCAGCAGTGTCATCTCCTTCAAGGAAAGAGCAACGCGCAGTACGCAACATCGCTGGTAAGAAAACTCCAGCTGCCACTGCGCTTATGGCCAACGCTTATGCAAACACCACAGTTTTTGAGAAAATCGAAAACCTTGCTGCGACTTTTCGCCACAGGAAGTGCAATGAAACGAGCTCGCGATTTCTCTTTTTAAACATAAAGGGAAACGATAAATCTTATCAAACCCGAAAAAAAAATCTCAATGCGTAAGGGTTTTACCGAAACACGTTTTCCGAAAACATTTCGGAAGGGTAAAACTTGTTCTCCCAAAAACCGCAGAAAACCCCTAGGTTAATCACGGAAAAAGGAAGTGCAACAAATCGATTACACAGCTCGGTCGCTACGTAGCGACCGAGCACGCACACAGCTCGGTCGCTACGTAGCGACCGAGCACAAACCAACTCTCCACTCGCTATGTAGCGACCTGTCAGGCCTTAAAAGGGTTCTCCTTTGCGTTCTCATTTGATTCCTCATCGTAACGCTTTTCGTTTCGTCTCAATCGGAGTGTCCGTTGAGATTTTACGACGAAAACAAGTAGGACTCTTCTTGGCTTGCTTCCACTCGCTACGTAGCGACCTGTCAGACCTCCACTCGCTACAT
>NC_027756.1:41950493-41951210 GCF_000695525.1 Brassica oleracea var. oleracea | reverse complement strand
GGAAAAACGTTTTCTACCACCATGGGCATACTCGGCCTATCAATCTCGATAAACACCATTCGTCACTCGCCCAATTACGCCTTTCCTTCAAAGCTGAACTAGGTTACAGCATCCCCTTTAAGGACGATTCTAACCGACTTGACCTTATTGACAGCACGAAAGTGTCATGGCCTAATCCTTTGGCAACAACGTCCTTGGCTACAAAGCTGAGCACAACCTTCACGCAAAGCCAAAACAATTGAGCGACCACCGCTCCAATAACTTGACGGCTAAACGGTAATCCGGAATTTGCCTTGAAACGCCAAGTAACGATTACACAAACAATTATCGTACCACCCAAAAACGGGAATCATACGGTAAAATCGTCATAACAAAACTCATTCCTAACAACCAAACAGTTAACAGAAAGGTTCCACTTGTCAAAAATCGACCAAGTTCCATATACTACGATTCACTTTAAGCCCGCTGTGTTTTGCTCGTAAAATGCGGCATGTAATGAATACTCGTAAAATGCGGCATGTAAGGAAAACTCGTAACAGAGCTCCTACAGCTATACGGAACATCGAAAGAAATCTCAGAAGGTCAACACCACACAAAGCACGGTATAGGAGGATGCCTCTTTCCGGGGACAAATTTACGCGACCCCTTGGTCCTAATTTCTCGATCGCACATCAAATCCAAACAGGAACAACAATTCTGGCTGCGAACATCCGTAGT
>NC_027756.1:41950148-41950393 GCF_000695525.1 Brassica oleracea var. oleracea | reverse complement strand
AAAAAAAAAGGAGGAAAGAGAATGTACCTTAGAGGGAGAGGAGAGGATTTTGGGAGGAATGAACGAGGCTGCCTCGTCTCGGCGTCTAATTATATAGAAAACAATTCGTCGTAAACGCGACGTAATATTACGACGAAGTTACCAGGCCCGCGTTTTTTCATTTACGACGAAGTTACCAGGCCCGCATTTTTCCATTTACGACGAAATTACGTAGAATCGATTTCACCATTTACGACGAAGTTACC
>NC_027756.1:41938164-41947664 GCF_000695525.1 Brassica oleracea var. oleracea | reverse complement strand
TGTAGTACTGTGGTGTAAATCCTCTGTTTACTAAATGCTTCCATACAGTTTCACTACGTGCAAATTTTGAATTCTTGCATTTTCGACAGGGGCAGAACATTTTACCGCTTTCCTGTGTGATCGGTGTACAGCTCGCCTGGTGCATGAATGTCTCTAGCCTGCTCAGAAATGCGTTGTGGATTTTACATGGTTTTAATATAATATTTACAACGACTTTACGACGAAATTAGGTAAGTTAAAGCGCATTGAATACACGTTTTCACCTAAATATAACGGTAACATGTTTCGTTGTAATGTCGATGTAGTGATTACGACGTATTTCTCATTCCACGTACATTCGTCGTAAACTTACATGGATTTTACTGTTTGTCGTAAATTTACATGGCGTTTACGCCGAAAGTTGGATTCCTCGTAACTTCATTGTAAACACCATGTAAATTTACGGGGAAATATTTTCGTCGTAAATTTTCGTTGTTATGGGCACGTTTTCTTGTAGTGATTGAAGTTTGTCAGAAACTTGACTTTTGATAGAAGACTTCTCGGGGAAGACTCTTCTGAAAGTTTTCTCAATGTCGCAAGAAATCTACCTGGAATACTTTTGTAATTGACTATATTTGACTTTTCCAGAGAAGACTTCTCTCGGAAGACTTCTATTGAAGTCTTCAATCGGAAGATTTCTATTGAAGTCTTCTCTCGTAACCAAAGGTTTGACCAAAACCCGGAATAAAATTTGAGAAAACTTCTCAAGAAGTCTTCTCATTAATATTAAATGTTTGACTACTATTTTTCAATTGCAAAAGTAACCCCAGCAGGCTTCTTGCGACAGCGAGAAGACTTCGGGAAAACTTTCAGAAGACTTCTATAGAAGTTTTTCCCGAGAAGACTTCCCAAGAAGTCTTCTATAAAAAGTCAAATTTCTGACAAACTTTGGTCAATTGCAAAACTAACAAATTATCCGAGAAGACTTCTCGAGAAGTCTTCTCTGGGATTTTCGTTTTTTTTTTCTTAATAAAGGAAAGTTAGAAGACTTCTAGGGAAGTCTTCTTGATGGAGAACACATCTAGCGAAGTCTTCTGAAAGTCTTCCCGAAGTCTTCTGAAAGTCTTCGTGAACAGATCTGAGAAAAAAAAAAGATTTCATACCTTGAGCTTGTGAGATTACTTGCTTTGCTTCTCCAAGCACCCAAAATTTCAATACAAAAGCTACCAAGTCGTTAATGACCAAGAATCATGAGCTTCAATGTCTCTATGAACCTTACAAAGCTTGGAATCAAAATCTTAGTTTTTTGGATGAATTTTAAGAGAGAGTAAAAGAGATGTGATTTGTGTGCATAAGTAATGAGATATGAAGAGTAAAAATCGAAACTTTGGTGCATTGAAAGTTTCAAATTGGTTGTTCATGGTGGTTAGTGTATTGATGGCAATGACAATATTGTAAATATTTGGTGAAGATGAGGATGATAAGGTAAAAGAATCATTTTCAAAAACAAAAGAAAAAAAAATATAATGGCATTTTCTTGAATAATTCAAATTTTTTTGGTGAATAGGGAAAATGAAAGTTTCAAAAAAAAAATATGGGTTATTTTTGTGTTTAACTTGAAATTTTATGTCATATTTGAAAAAAATCCTATATACTTTATATTTGGTTTTAAAATTAAATGTATGTTATGTTTTTTGAGATAACCATCATTTGCTTCCCTAAACCTATATTTTAACACAAAAATATTTTATCATTAGTTAAAATTTATCATGTTTAACTAACAAATTGATTATTTATTTAAAATATTAATTAAAAATTATTTTAAAAAGTTGGATCTTTCATATATCTGTATTTTTCACTTATGATCAGAACTTTCTTAGAAACTATAACTAAGATTTTAACGTTTTCATCATCATTTTTGTAATATTCATTTTCACTCTTAATTGTCTTTATTATTATAGTAACTTAGAAATATGTATTTTAATATATCTGATTCTAAACAATTAATCATAAAGTGCTACGAACATTTGGAAAATTCTGTATTAAATCATCATTTCATACCTTCACTTATAATATTTTTAATAATCTTAAATTGTTTTTCTTAGCAAAAAATCATTTTTGTTTAAAATGTTTAATATATAATCATTTTTAAACTAATATTTCAAATTTAATATTGATTAGTAAACCAAATACTTTTCAAGGATTGCATAAGTTTGGCATTAGTAATTTTATCCTCAATCTTTCTTAACTATATAAGTTATATAAATATATATATAATAAATATATATATATATAATAAATATATATATATATATATATATATATATATTTTAACAAAAGAATATTTATATATTATCATTTTTGTTTTAAACATATAATAAATAATTATTTTCAAGAGAATACTAAAATTTTAATATTGATTAGTAAATCTAATACTTTTGAAGGATTGCATTACTCTGGCATTAATTTTTTAATATATTTTATTTATAATAAAATTTTAATAATCTTGTTTTCATCGTCAGTTCTAATAATCTTATTTTTCATCTTAAATCTACACACAATGTTTAAAATATATCTTTTACCAAAAAGGAAACTATATCAGTTATATATATTTTGAAAAATCATATATATATATATATATAATCATTTTTGAAACAATATTCAAAAATAATATTGACTATTAAACCTAATATTTTTGAAGGGTTCATGACTTTGACATTAGTGTTTTCAATATATTTTATTCATAATAAAATTCTAATAATCTTATTTTTCATATAATTATATTTTTTTCATTTTTGTGTTAGATATTTAGTATCTAACCATTTTAAAATAATGCTGAAAATTTAATATTCATTTTTCTCCACGATTTTGCGGGGGTCCGAATCCTAGTATTGTGTAATAACAAAATAACGGAAAATATGATTAATTACCTAGTAATTAAGAAATGGTGGAATATACATAATTTAAAACAATTTTTATCTATTTTGTACGATACTTAATTTATCTTAAAAATTATTATTTCAAGGTTTATGGATATATTGCTCTTATTCATATGTTTAACCTAAAAAAAGGAAATACAAGTTATGGCACATGCAAAAAATTCAGTAATGTGTTATTTATAAAGCAGCCACAAAATCGGCACACCACAAACTCCAAATTTGGTAGAATTTGTATGGAAAAGATGTGGAACATGCACAAGCTACTAATTAAAGAATAGGGTATGATTAACAAGTATAATTGATCTGGTACATTATCTGTGAGACCTGTAAATTCCATGGTTAGCAATATGACAAAGGTTGCGTGGGAACTGAACAAAAATAAAAAGAAAGCAAGATTTCATATATTGGATTTATATTTATCTATCCACTTTCTGCATCAAATAAATTAAAAACCATATAATACTATAGACTAGAGCTCTTTGGTTTCATTGTGTAAATATGCTTGGTCACATATACTGTTTCTTTACTTAGGTTAACTGTCAAAATCAAGGTCTTTGTAAATTCATGAATTGATTGCTCTTCAATCTCCATATTATATCTATTTACGAATGTTCTCTTTTGAGGGTAAAAACATTGAATTTAGGGTGAAGGCAGCAAATAATTAGCTTAGTAAATGTACTAGTGAGTTTCTCCAATCTCGTCCTAAGGATAACAATCTTCATGAATGCTCTTTCTGTCACACAACTAGTTTGCTATCATGAGTTTTTTTAAAATCTTCCCATCATGAAACAAAATCTTTGTTCTACATGTCATTTGATTGATATCTACCATTAGCTTAAGACGGAATATTTTTCCTTGTAGAAAAAGGAAAAGTAATTTTTAACTTTATTCACTCCAAATGTAATAAGTTTTTTTTAAGGTCAGTGAATGGAATGAACTCTTTAAATGTGAATGAAAATGGTGTGTTAATTTCTCCATATATGGCTTACTAGGGTTGTGAAAAATATTTGTAAAATTTGATTTAATTATCCGTTTTGATTCTAACAAAAAAAATGGATTTTGTAACTCTAAGCAAATCACATATTAATATTCACTATACGTAAAAAAACGAAACAACTCATTAATACTAATATTTTAACAATGAATATTCGGTCGATCATGCATATACATACCTGTATTTAATGAATTATATAATTATTATATATTATATTAGTTTTAAATATTTTATTTATAAAATTTATTATTTAAGTTATTAGAGTTATAAAAGTAAATCAATTTTATTTTATAATCAAGTACAATTATTTTATATTATTTTGAGATTTTATTAGGGTTAGTTTTTTTTAAAAATTATTTATATTGATCAAATCAGATATCCAATTAAAATATTAATGAATTAGATATCAAACACCAAATATCTGAGTAGCTGCGGAGCAGCTCGGATCAGATAATTAATTATTTGGACGAAATAGATTGGATCACGAATACCTCAAAAAGATTCGGATATTCAATTTGTGCACAACCTTTTGGCTTGCATTACTTCTTGTTCTTCTTCAGGGGTTTAAGCGATGTTCGTTTGTATCCAAACTCTATATCTAGATGAAACTATTCAGATATTGTTTGTTTGTAAACTTTTGTATCAACATTTAGATTCAAAATCTGTAATATTTAGATTTTTGAGATGCAGAAAAATATAGAGTTAAGATGCAAAATTTGCATTTCAAAATCTAGAAACGTAATTACCCTTAATACATATAAAAATCAATTAAATTTATTATTGTAATTATTATATAATATTATTAACCTTAAAATTATATAATCATGTCAAATCGTAAAATCAATTAAATTAGTTATTGTTTCTGCCAAAACAATAAATCGAGGTAATGTGTTATTTATAAATCAGCGACAAAATACGCACACCACAAACTCCAAATTTGGTAGAATTTGTATGGGAAAGATGTGGAACATGCACAAGCTACTAATTAAAGAATAGGGTATGAATAACAAGTATAATTGATCTGGTACATTATTTGTGAGACCTGTAAATTCCATGGTTAGCAATATGACAAGGGTTGCGTGGGGACTGAAGAAAAAAAAAGAAATCAAGATCATTTGTTAGATATATAATTATATATATCTATCCACTTTCCGCAGGAAAAAAAAAACCATGTAGTACTGTAGACTGGAGCTCTTTAGTTTCATTGTGTAAATATGCTTGGTCACATATACTGTTTCTTTACTTAGGTTAACTGTCAAAATCAAGGTCTCTCATAACTTGGCATCTGCCCAATCACTACAAACCGACTTGATCGCTTACTGTTCGCAGATATTTTGACACCCTAGCTAGTTCGCATGGACATGTAATTTTTTTACTACCAGATAGCATACCAAAGCATTAAGTATTTCATGCTACTATAACGCAATGCAAGTTAAAAATATGAAGGAAAATCCATGTTCACTCGATAATGACAACCTTAACAAAAAGCTGTAACTACATAGTATGGAGATACAAGAAGTAAACAGAAACTTATGACTCAAATTTCATAATGTCTTAGTAAAAATATTGCATAAAATCTGATATGATAGTTGTCAATAAGAAAAAGTCTGATATGATAGTTGTCAATAAAAAAAAAAGTCTGATATGATAGGAGGTGCTGGAGAATGTTCACCAGCAGTTTTTAGCCAAATTATTAATACGGATGATGCACAATGGACCGGTTTTCCTCTTTCTCTCCTGAACCTTTCAATCTGCCTTCTTCATTTTTGTTTTGATTACCAAATTGAGAAGAACCCGAAGGAGCCCTAGCAGATAAACGAAACAAACAAACAAACATAAAATGCATGTCAACTTAAAATTTATAAGTTCATGATAGCTTGATGTAAAATAGCTTTAAAGACATACATTTTATGTTTCTTTTCATTATGCTTCATCATGGAGACCATATCCATAGACTTCTGTTGATGCTTCTTTGTCTGGGAGTGAAAATCTACACCCTCAAAAGGTTTTGTCGCCCAGTCTCCCTAAAAAGAAAAGAAATACAAATTAGATACATGAAAAGCAAGTTTTTAAAACATCTTGAAAATGTGGAGACACAGCAAAAAAAAAAAAGATTAAGAGGCAAATTTAAATACTAAAACCTTAACTGGAAACGAGACATCATCACCAGGATATCCTTGCAAGGTATATCTACTCTGAGATCCAACATCTCCAAGCCTAAAACCATTATTACTATCCACTGCTCCAATCTTATCACCAGCAATTACCTTCTCTCCTATTTGAAGATTTCCAAGACCTTTAAACTCACTCCTATGCAAAGCAAATCTATCCCCTGAAGGCCCATATTCATGAGAAGGCATCCCAAGGTGTTCACGTATAGGACTTCTTGGTCCATGTCTGAACTGTCTTTCTCCCAAGTCCATGGAAGGCTGAGAGGATCTTAAAGTAGGTCTTAGCTCGAAACCTGTCTCATGCTTTTCATGACTCCTAACCGATGATCTCTGGTCAAATACTCTATCCAATGATTTTGCAGAACGACCTCTAGATTTTTCAGAAATCGTGAGGTAATGCTGGGGAAGATTGCTCAGCTGTGGAGGTCCATCTTGGTCTAACAAACTAGGGTTCATTAGTAGAGTACCATCCAGAGAAGGATCATCGTTTAGGCCTTTTTTCTCTACTAAAATACTCTTACCTAGGTCTTCCCAACCATTTCCAACATCTACTAAAAGACTCTTACCTAGGTTTTCCCAGTCATTTCCAACATTTTCTTCCATCACTTGCTTGCCTAGAGGCCCAATTTTTATTTCACTGCCCTCCACAATAATCTTTGATCGGTGGACAGATTCATCACAAGCCTCAGTAAGCTTTCTTTTATGCTTATGATCAAAATTAATTGTAGTTTCTTCAGCAGCACGTAACACATTATATAAATCGTTGGTTGAATCAGAGATTGAACTCTCCATAACTGCTTCATCATCTTTATTTCCATATATATGAATTACTTTATCTGGGCCCAAAGGTGGCCAATGTACCTGCTTTGGGATCCTTTGCAAGCTCGGTGCAGCATGTCCTAAGCCCACCTGCGGTGCAGTAGCGGAAAAATGGTTCATGTTTGGTTGAACCCCAAGAATTGTAGGAATATGTTGATGCTCCTGCAGAGCTATATCGAGATTATAGGAAGGGCCTTCCTGATGCATCTGATTATGAACGACATCAGTTGTTGATGCTGCTGTTTGTTGTTGCGGCAACGAAGGATTTGACAAAATCAGTTGATGTAATGAATGCATATATGAGCTTTCAGGGACTGATGCTCCTCCATACTTAAGCACCTGTTGCATCGTATATTGATCTCTCGTTAGTTGACTTGGTATCAAAGGCTGTTGTTTTTGAATGAGAATAATAGGTTGAGGTGGATGAACATGTGTTACCTGTTCAGCAAAATGATCTTCATGATACTCAAATATATTGTTTGGGGGAGCTTCAACTTGGTTTGTCTGGTTAGGTTGAGGGTTCAGACCAGTCCAAAATGCATGTGGATGGTTTGACTGACACTGACCAATAGTGTTTTGTGCCAGACTATCCTGAACATTGTTGTCCTTAGGTGATGAAAATGCATCATGAGGTTGATGCATAGCTAAACTCTGATATTGGACCTGTGGTTGAGGTTGCATCTGAGAGTGATCGGTTTGAGCAACATGATGAACCCGTGGCTGCACCTGCACATAGATTACTTGATTTTGGGGAGCAAAACTTTGAAGTTGCATCAGTTGTTGTTGTTGCATGTAGTCTCCGGCATAGTTTTCATAATACTGATGATATGGTTGTTGATACCATTGCCCTTGAGTCAACGTTGCAGCAGATACACCATGACTCTGAACACTAGCTTGAGAGGTGGTCATAGCAATGCTAGCCTGAGTGGTGGCCGTAGCAACACTTGCCTCATTATAAGCGTCCTGAAAGCCATTTATTACAAAATTTATATAGATAAGAATAATAAACAAGCATTTATATATTTTTTACATAAATATTGATTACTTGATTTTGTGGAGCAAAACTTTGACATTGAATCGGTTGTTGTTGCATGTAGTCTCTGATATAGTTTTCGTAGTACTGTTGATATGGTTGTTGATACCATTGCCCTTGAGTCAACGTTGCAGCAGATACACCATGGCCCTGAACACTGACTTGAGAGGTGGCCATAGCAATGCTAGCCTGAGTGGTGGCCATAGCAACACTTGCCTGATTATAAGCGCCCTGAAAGCCATTTATTACAAAAGTTATATAGAGAAGAATAATAAACAACCATTTATATATTTTGACGTAAATATAGGTAACAAACTCACATGACAAACTTGAACATGCTCCCGCCATTGATGGTGTGCAATATGAATTCCGCACCAGCTGCAAATAACAGGCGAGTTACCAAAAGAACTCATTGGATTTAGATCTCTCACGGGTTGTAGTCACCTAACAACAACAAAACACCAAACAAATAAGCCTATATATGAGATTTAACATCAGGAAAAAAAAACAACCGATTGTTCTCGTTTGCATGAAATCATAGAGACTACAAAAGCATATTACTTTGAACCAAGCAGATCTGATCACACATATAATTTCATTAACAAAAGAGATCAACACCCCCCCTCCCCATGCATGGGATCAGAAAAAAAAGAACAATTCTTTTCATCCCATTTGCTTGAGTCGAACACGTAATTTGAGATCGTCAGAATACACACACACACCCCCGACCCAATCAAAAGACTAGAGAAAATGGTTTAAAGGTTGCAAAAAGAACTTGAATCCAATGACAAAGACAACAAACAGAAGCAGTGTAAAGATTCCTCGAACACTAGCAAAACATAGAGATTAATAAGAGTTGTTGATGGAAGAAGTTACAGGAGACTTACAAAATGAGAAAAGTTGACGATCACCGAGAAAAGAGAGGAAAGTTGGAGACAGGAGAAGACAATTTTTCTTTGAAGCTTAGACAGACTTTGAATACACATCCAAGCTTTTATGTTTTGTTTTTCTTATCAAAGGCTCCTTATAGGGAAAATATCATAAAAACTTTTCAGTCCACACAATTGCTGTAATTACGAATCTAATGAAATTTAGCTAACCAATCAGATTTTATACTTACTAGATAAGTTAACACATTTCACAAATGACAAAAATACAATTGCTGCAATTACAAATCCAATGGAATTTAGCTAGCCAATCAGATTTTATAATTACTAGATAAGATAACAAATTTCACTGATGAAAAAATATTTATCACTTAATTTAGTCAAAATTAAAAATAGCTAGATAAATATGTGTTTTTTTCTCAAAAAAAAAAACTTCTTTCTACTTTTTAAAATTCAATTACGAATGAGATTTTTACTTGAATTTTTTAAAATAATGTTTGTGCTGAAATACATTTGTTTTCTTTTGAAGAAGATTTGCTTCTGGATTCATATGTATTTTTCTCTAATACATTTGACAGTTGTAATATTTCCAAAAATGATATCTACTCTTCCAAAAATAAGAAAAGGTCAAATGTACAATTTAAAAACTTTCTAGAATCTCCAATCATGAACCAACAA
>NC_027756.1:41937304-41938158 GCF_000695525.1 Brassica oleracea var. oleracea | reverse complement strand
GGGGGTATGTTGAAACAAGAGTTGAAAAATTATGAAATTTATAAAATATATCTACCAAATCAAATTTAAAAAAACAATTCTTTTTTTTTTTACTATAACCACTCAAATAAATTCAAAATCACTCTAAACTCACCAAAATTAAAATACTCCAAAATCTTCTAAACGCTTAATTCAATACATCCCTCTTAGAATGAAAAAAAAAACTTTAAAACTAGAAAACTGAATGAGAAGGAAGTGAAAACCGATTTGACAAGGACACATGCTAAAAATGTGTTTTTTCTCTGTAATTTCTGAATTGATTGCTCTTCAACCTCCCTATTATAACTACTAGGAGTATTGCCTCCGCGCAAACGCGGGGTTGTAGACATATTTTTTGTTTCATCTCAATATTTGTTAGGGTTATTTTAGTTGTGAATTTTGCGTTTTGGGTTCATCATTGTTTTTTAAGTTTTTTATTGTTATAGGGTTAGAGTTGTGATGATGTACTGTGTATGCACTGTTCTCCACTCATGAAGGACTAAACTGTGTTAGTAATGTGATTGATATAGTTTGTGGTGTTGTTTGCTGTGTCACTGAGACTTATTGTTTGTTTGTCTTTTTAATTTGTTACTTGTACTGTTGAGATTACATAAATTATATTAAGGCTGTTGAGATTACCTTTTGTTTCTGTATATTTTTTCTACAGTTTAGTTGTGTAAGTTGTCTGTATTAAGTAATATTTTTTTATTCTTATTATGTTGGTTATATGTTTTTTTACTTTTAAACTTGTTGTTTTTACCGAACATTTAAAACAAATATATGAAGACTTGTACAAATAACTATAAAATGAGTGACAATTAGTATTTGGGTCTTAA
>NC_027756.1:41935944-41937137 GCF_000695525.1 Brassica oleracea var. oleracea | reverse complement strand
ATTGTTAGTTGTATTTATCAGAGTTTGTAACTTACTCTGCTTTTTTGTTTAGGTAATTTCACTGATCTTGGTTGTCGTCTTCGTCTTTTTCGTAAGCATATGTGAAAGTAAGTTTGTAAATTGTTAAAATATTTGGCCGTGTAGTTTATATTTGTTTAGCTGGCTCAATGAATGTGTCGTTGGGTTTTAGTTGTGTTGATTGGTTTGGTATATTTGTTTTGAAGTTTATTTATAAAATTAGACAAAAAGAGAGGTGATCATTAATTCGTCCTTTTTGGGATTTTAGTTTTTGGTGTTTTGATTGTTTGGGTTATTGTGGTTTTTTTAAGCTATAAAATAAAAATTTGTGTAAAATTAGATTGATAAGTAAGGGAGATGAATAGACGACCACAAATCTTGGGTAGGAAATATTTTTGGTAAAATAAAGATTTGTGTAAAATTAGATTGATAAGTAAGGGAGATAAATAGACGACCACAAATCTTGGGTATGAAATATTTTTGATTATTGATGTTAGCACAATATAGACAGTAATATAAAAGGAATTATGTGTTGATTATTTCTTACGGATCAATGAGGAGACGGATAACGACTAGAGTTGTTTCTTTGGTGAGGCAAGATCCATGGACATAACGGATTTTCCCAACCACATCTGTGAGTTTAAATATCAGTTATGATATCAAAACATAATGTAAACCCAGATGCAATATGATAATATACCTTGGAGTTCTAGGTTTGTGTTCGCAATCACTTGGAGATTGTCGAACAGTCTAATCTTGACTGAAGATTGATCTCAGGAGCACCCGTGATGACTTCATCAATAATGGTTAGTGAGATGGAACGAATGAGGAATGGATGATCAGTTATCTTGTACATGCTTGAGCACCTAGAAATCTCAAAATGATCGACTTTCACAATGTAACCAGCTTTCAAAGATGGCATGTAATGATTAGCACGTACGACGGGCGTAAACCTATGATTCACGAAATCTACAAATAATATTATTCAACAAAGAATCAGGAAATAAATTAAAACAATTATGTTAAATAAGTGTTATAAATCGAAGATTAACTTACCTTTTCATCAAGGATGAGAACCGTGATTCCCACTAACTCCATGTCTTTCTTGAAGTTTAGGGAATCCCAGAGGCGAGGAAGCCAGAGGCTATGCTCTGACTACTACGACCAAGACGGAG
>NC_027756.1:41923070-41935844 GCF_000695525.1 Brassica oleracea var. oleracea | reverse complement strand
CAAGCGATTTAAGATGTGGACATGAAGAGTTCACCGGTGAAAAAATATATTACGAACAAACACATGGCGCAACTCTGTAACTCAGACTTGTTTGAGACAGTGATGAAAAAAACTCAAACTCATGTTAAACGACAACAGTTTACAATATGAGAAAACTATAATTGTTGCAAACTTGAGCTTTTTTCATATAACGTGATGAATCTCATTTAAAAATGAAACCCATAACGCACTTGTAGGTCCGACCCTCAGAGTAAGCCGAAGAAGCAAGAGCTTCCGACTTTCATAAATCTATATTATAATAGATGAGTTTTTGTAGGCCCGACCTTCAGAGGAAGCCGAAAAAGCAAGAGCTTTCGACCTTCATAAATATATATTAGGTTCGACCATCAATGGACAAAGTATCATTTAGCTTAGTGGTATAAATGTTTGTGTTTATATCTTAATAACCCGGGTTCGAGCCATGGACTTGACATTTTTTCACATTTTTTCAAAGTGTAGTCCATAAAACGCTGAGGAGTGAGCAAAAACTTATCTATTATAATATAGTTTTTCTGATCTGAATGTTATCTCTTTTAAGAGTAAAAACATTGAATTTAGGGTGAAGGCAACAAATGATTAGCTTAGTGAATGTACTAATGAGTTTCTCCAAATTCGTCCTAGTAATAACAATCTTCATGAATGTCCTTTCTCTTACAGAACTAGTTTGCTATGATGAGCCTTTTTGGGGATCTTCCCATCGAACAAAATCTTTGTTCTACATATCATTTGATTGATATTCGTCCTAAGAATAACAATCTTTGTACTAATGAGTTTTAAATTTAGGGTGAAGGCAGAAAATGGTGAACTTAGTGAATGTACTAATTGGTTTCTCCAAATTTACCCTAAGAATAACAATCTTCACGAATGTCCTTTCTTTTACAGAACTAGTTTGCTATCATGAGCCTTTTTCTGGAATCTTCCCATCAAACAAAATTTTTGTTCTACGTCATTTGATTGATATTTACCATTAGCTAAAGACGGAATGTATTTCCTTGTAGAGAAAGGAAAACTAATGTTTAACTTCAATCACTCCAAATATAATATGTACTAGGTGTCCTCCTGCACCATGTGCAGTAAAAAAATTTAAATTTTTTTTTAATAAATAAATATAAATTATATTTTAAAATAAAATTTTATTAATATTGTAAATTTTCTTTTTCGTATCAATATTTTAATATAAATTTGATTTAACTAAACATAAAATTATATTTAAGAATATGCATGTATATATTTAAAATTATAATTTTAGATAGACTTTTCCATCTATTTATTTTAATTAAATATATTAAATAAATTTGTAAAAGTTGCATAATAACCAAAAATTAAAATTAAACAATATTTATAAAATTTGTAGATATATAAGAAAATAATGATTTTACGATTAAATTTTCATAGTTTTCTAAAAAAATTGTATACATTTTTGAAAATTTTAGTAATAAAATTGTATAATTTAAAAATATATAACTAAATTATATTTCGAAATTTATAATGTCATATTTGAATATATTTATTTTAGTGATGATTTATGAGTTATTCCCATATTCTAAAAATATTTTCAAAAATAGAAATTGACATTAAATGTAATATATGAGTTATTACCATATTTTTAAAAGTTTACCAAAAATATAAATTAACATTAAATGCAATTGTCCATGTCATATTAAGATATAAGACATGTCATCAATTTCAGTAGTCATGTCATATTTGTTTTGTTAAATTGATTGTAGAAAAAGCATGTGGCAAAATCACTTTGCAAATATAGTCTAAGGGATTTTAAGGTCAGTGAATGAAAAAGTGAAGCAAAAGAAGTACTAATAAAAGAACAAAACAACCCATAAATACTAATATTCTTAAGAACACATATCCGGTCCCTCTGTTATATGCATATACATACATGTATTTAAAGAATTACATACAAAAGTTATATTGTATATAAATTTTACAATATATTATTTATTACAATAATTATATTAGTCATTAGAATTTTAAAAAGTAAATAATTTTTTTTTGTAATAAAAAAATATTTTTATTTTATATTATTTTGGAATTTTTGTTTAGTTTTAGTTTTAAAACATTATTTTATTTATACGGAACGAATCAGATGTCCGTTAAAACATAAAAAAATTGGATGTCAAGATGTCAAATGTCCGAGTAGCCGCGGAGACGATCAAATCGGATAATTGATTATTCGGACGAAACGGAATGGACCACGAATACCTCAAAAAATCTGGATATTCGATTAGTGTCCCCTTTCTGGCTTGCGTTACTTCTTGTTCTTTTTCAAGGATTTAGGCTCTGATAGTTTTTGTATTCTCACACTACAGCTAGATGAAAATATTCAGATGTTGTTCGTTTTGTATACTATTGTATCAACATCAAGATGCATAATCTATAAAATCTAAATATTTTGGATGCAAAATATTGAGTTAAGATGCAAAATTTGCATTTCAAAATCTAAAAAACTTAATTACCCTTAATACAAAGATAATCAGTTAAATTAGTTACTGTAATTATTATATAATACTATTACCCGTAAGTCATATATTTTCCTCAAATCGCAAAATCAAGATTTTCGTAAAAATGATAATTCGAATTTTTCACCAAAATCGTCAAAACGAGTTTTCCACCAAACCACAAATCTTGTTTTTTTGCCAAAACAGCAAATCTTGAGTTCTTACGCCAAAACCATAAAATTGGATTCTCTCCAAAACGTAAAATCGATTTTTTCTACCAAAACGACAAAATCAGATTTTTTTTTCCACCAAAACTGCAAAATCGGTCTTTCCGCAAAAATCAAAATTTTGGATTTTTTTTAGCCAAAGCTGTAAATCGAGTTTTTCTGCCAAAATAGCAAATTTAGTTTTTTCGCCAAAACTTCAAAATTGGGTTTTCTCGCTAAAACCGCAAACCGGATTTTCTCGCCAAAACCTCAAAATCGACTTTTCCTGCCAAAATGACAAAATGAATTTTTTCGCCATAACCAAAATCGAATTTTCGCCAAAATCACAAAATCAAATTTTCGTGCCAACGTAAACTGAATTTTTCCCGCTAATATTGTAAGACTGAAGTTTTCCGCCAAAATCATAAAGTTGATTTTTTCTTGCCGAAAACGACAAATCAATTTTTTGTCAAAACCACAAAATCTAATTTTTCTACCAAAACCGCAAAAATCGATTTTCGAACCAAAACTAAACTAAACTTATTTTGTTACAAATATAAGTTAAATATATTCATAGGAATATTATAATTAGCTCATTATTAATAATATAAATCATTCTCTTTTTTTTTGTCTTTTTAATTAATAGTATTCAAATGTTATTACAAAATAAATAAATAAATAAACGAACAGCGAACTTATGTTATATATAGATCCAAATAGTAACTATATGAATGAACGATCTTGGGATGCAACATCCAAATATCTATTCAGATGCTGCATCAAATGCAAAGGGAAAAAAAAAAGAGCATGGCCTTATTCATGAGATTTGCGTGTGTCTGTGTTGTTTACGTTGTTGGTATGCTTCTCAAGGATTCATGGCGAGGCGGTGTGTGTCTATGCAGTTCACTTTTTTTCTTTCTATTTCTGTTGAAGATCAAATATATTTTGTAGGATTCCGATTATTTATCGCTCTTGGAAGCTATGACATCACGAGACCTGAAGCTTATGTCACCATGGTTTCAATTGGTTTGCAACTCATGGGCCATCATGGCACATGGATGGAGCGGTACAAGATCCTTGATCAGTCAGCGGGGACGAAAAACTGACAAAGGCCCTGACTGGATCACGTTCCAAGTAACCTTCCAAAGGAGATGGAGGGTCTCTAATTTCTATATCCTAATCATTGGCTAACGACGTGTTTAATGCTGATTAGAACAGAGATAAAAAAAAAAAAAAGGGACCTTAATAAATTAAAAAAAAAATTAGAAAAAGAAACAATGTGGGAATAGTAATCATCATGACACGATGGATTGAGACTCTGTACTTGTTTTTCCTGAATTCGTGACGCCATTGCAACGTCTCTTGATCTAGAAAAAGAACTTATCTTCATTTCCACTCTAAATCATTGATCGAACCCATCTTTAAGAATCTATCATTACAGGAGAAAGTTAGCTCCTTTCTTCATTTGCCCCAGTCGGTGCTCCCGAGATTTCGCTCTTGTCTTTACACAGCAACAACAATGGCGGATCTCAACCCCAGGATCGAGATTTCGTTTCTCGAAACCTTCATTTGCAGCGCTTTCGCAGCTTGTTTCGCAGAGGTATATATATATATCTAGTGCGAGATGATCATTTTCTCTCTTAGCTTTCTCATTGGATTTGATTCAACGCAGAGCATTCGCAGATTGAAAGTCAGAGTCTTTAGTTAGTTAGTTAGTTTATTGATGAACAATCTAGATAAAGTTAAAGAGACTTTAAGTTGTAGACTAGACCATCCTAGGTGGTAGCTTCTTTTTCTTTCCTTTGAAATTTTCGTGACGCTTATTTTAATTAATGATAATGTGGGAGTTACTTACATTTCAACGTTTTTGTTCAAAAGACATGACTTTTATGTGTGTGTTTTCAGTTATGTTTGTTGTAGCCTTCCTTGAGTCAACCCTGATTGATTGATGTTGCAGTTATGTACCGTGCCGTTGGACACAGCTAAAGTTAGGCTTCAGCTCCAAAGAAAGATCCCCACCGGAGACGGTGATAATCTGCCCAAGTACAGAGGCTCCTTGGGTACTCTCTCTACCATAGCAAGAGAAGAAGGTATCTCTGGGCTTTGGAAAGGCGTTATTGCAGGACTGCATCGTCAGTGTATCTATGGTGGCTTAAGAATTGGTTTATATGAGCCTGTGAGTCTCACATTACTACTGCTTGTTCTATGTACTCTCTTATTGATGACAATATCGATCACCAGGTCAAGACATTTTTGGTTGGAAGTGACTTTATTGGGGATATTCCATTATATCAGAAGATCCTTGCAGCTTTGTTAACCGGTGAGTTCTGTTCTTGATTTATAATATAATCTGAGTGAAAGCTTGACATTAAATAAAATGAATCTTTTCTTTTGGTGACAACAGGAGCTATAGCAATCATAGTAGCTAATCCAACCGATCTTGTAAAAGTTCGGCTTCAGTCAGAAGGAAAACTACCAGCTGGGGTTCCTAAGCGTTATGCCGGAGCTGTAGACGCTTATTTCACCATAGTGAAGATGGTTAGTAAACTAATCTTCTGATCAAAATGTCAAAATTAATAGAGAGTTTTGAATTATAAAACAGGAAGGAGTTAGTGCGCTGTGGACAGGGCTTGGTCCTAATATAGCAAGGAACGCTATTGTAAACGCTGCAGAGCTAGCTAGTTATGATCAAATCAAGGAGGTGTGTGATATTTTCTTTTAACTCATTAAAAATGTTTTCTTTATTGTTTTATAAAGATCTGTTTGGCATCTACTTGTGTGTTGGTTGGTTAGCCATTTGTTTGTGTGTTTAATACTTGTATACACATGCAGACAATTATGAAAATTCCAGGATTTGGAGACAGTGTTCTAACTCATCTGCTAGCTGGTTTAGCTGCTGGATTCTTTGCTGTTTGTATCGGTTCTCCAGTTGATGTGGTAAGCCATTCGTTTTTCTTCCTTCTACATAAAAACAACAGCAAGAATACAAAGGTCATTTAGCTTCTTGTCTCTATCAATTTTTGTAGCTAGTATATGTAAATTCACTTTAAGAAGAGTGAATTGATAGATCTGAAACAACTAAATGCCTAAACTAACGACTTTTTAAAAAGAACAAACACAAGACACTAGTTATGATTGATTTAGATGGTAAAGATTGAACCTTCTTACACAACTCATGTATCTCTCCTTTGTTTAAAACAACTTGTATATGGACAATAAATAGACATAGCACTACCTCGAAAATGACATTGAGGCAGGCATCTCAGATGTGTCTGTCTTCCACCTTCATGTTTCTGACCTCTTGCTTAGCAAACCAAAGGAGAAATTAGATTTACTGGAAAAAAAAATGATGTATTTGGTATATTTTACTTGAAACAGCCATGGTTCATTTTGTATGTTGATCACAGGTGAAATCTAGAATGATGGGAGACTCTACTTACCGTAACACAATCGATTGCTTCATCAAAACCATGAAGACTGAGGTTCATTGATATCTTTTACCAAATCATCTTTTTTCGAGTAGCACAACACTTTCTCTTTCTCTTTCTAAACCTATCATATGTGCTCTGTTTTGGTATATTTACAGGGGATTATGGCCTTCTACAAAGGATTCCTCCCGAATTTTACGCGGCTAGGAACTTGGAACGTTGTTATGTTCCTCACACTTGAACAAGTAAACTTGAATTCATCTCCGTATTCTCTTTTACTTTCTAATGATGATAAAAGCTCTTTAATCTTATTCTCTCTGTTTCTATTTACTCTGTGACAGGTGAAGAAAGTGTTTCTAAGAGAAGTATTGTTAGATTGATTCCCCAGATCCCTCGTCTAAAAGAACATATACCTTATTACATTATTCGTTATAAGACGTCGAATTGTTATATATACACTTCTATGTTACCTGAGCTTTCGTCAGTTAGATTAATAATGAAACATTCTTATCGAATTTTAAAACACTTATTAGAACGGTCTCTTTATTTCTTACAAAAGCTAGATTTATCATAACAACACAACAACATGACGTTACTACAAAGAGTGAACTCAATAAAACCGTTTTACGCCCTTGGAACCAAGTAAACTCTGGATTTGATGATCGATCCTTTCCCTTGATGGCTAAGCTTGAATCCTGGACAAACAGGAAACCCCACCACCTGACCCGCAGGAACACGTCCATCCGGAAACCTCACCACACTCTCCATGTACTGAGAGTGATACTCTGCTCCTCTGTTTGCTTCAAAGTGACTCGGGGATGGATCGAGCGAAAAGGCCAAGAGATGAAGCAGCCAGACCGCTTTGGCTAACCCCAAAAACTCTCCATAGAACTGACTTCTTGGATGGTTACCAGCAAGAACCACCTCCCGCTGCTCCGAGTCCCCGAACAACGACTCCTCCATCTTGTTGTGAATGATCGAAAGGTACTTCTTCGAGCAGAACTTACCAAAATGGCAAGTCGGCAAGATCCCAAGCAGCTCCATGGGGTCCATTGCCTTCATGTCTTTGAACTGAGCAAAGCAGTCGCGACGGTACTGATCCGGGTTGATAAGAGAAGACAAGCTTCCGTCCATGTAAAACGTCTCGTGATCAAACCCTTGGAAGATTTTTCGACAGATGTAAGACTCAAGAGCGAACTTCGCGTGCCCGTTGGGGACAGATGAAGCTAACGCAGAAGCTGTAGTAGACATGCCACCGTCTGATGCAGCTGAAGCAGCTTCGATGGACCGAACAGCAGCTGCAATGTCCCAACGCGCAGCTCGCATCAGAGACAGTAGTATCCTTGTGAAGGACTTCGAAGCTTCTTTCACCTGACTCATCGTCATCTCGAATAACTCCGGTACGGGAGAAACAGCAACTTGCGTTGTGCAGTTAACTTTCCGGCTTGAAAGCAGACGGTGTTTCTTGCCTCCGTTACCGTTACCGTTGACCATTGCTTTGACTTTCTCCTTGAGATTCTCAATCTCAGCGTCTTTCGCCTTCGCTTCTTTCTTCAGCTCCTTCACGACGGCTTCGTACGGCGCCACCGCCTCTCTCAGCAATCCTCTGCCTCCGTCGTTCTTCCTCCGGCCACCGCCCTTCATCCTCCTGAATCTCTCTCTAAGAGTCCCGATCCTCCTCAGCTCAGCCACCATCGCCACGTCAGCGTCGTGCATCTTCTCCGGATCCCAAGGAGAGTGAGCGTCCTGAAGCGCCACGTAAGCTCTCTTCAAAGCTGCAGCGGCCGTGAACACTTGCTCCATCACCATCTCCATCTCCTGAACCGCCTCCACACTCACAACGCTCCCTCCGCTCCTGATCTTACCCCTAACCGTCTCGTCCTCTTCACCATTCTCGTTCTCCGGTGCGTCTTCGTACCGAATCTCTCCTTCTTCTTCCTCTTCGGAATCGTATTCTCCCCGGCGGTTCGCGGCGAGATCTTGCCGGCCGGCGGAGAGTGGATGGAGCAAACACGAAGCAGTCACTCGCTGAATCAGATCCGAGAAGTTTGAGACCTTGTTCGCCATTTCTCCTCGCTTCTTCGCCTTGCAGAATTCACCACTGCAAAAATCAAACAATGAATTTAACGTTACGGAATCAATGGAGATTCACCGGTGACGGAAGCTTACCTGCGAGAACGGTGATTGTTGTTCTCCGATCGAAGAGCGAATCTGGGAGGATCTCGGTTGAACTGAACAGAGTACCAGTAGTCAATGTCCTTGGGATCAGTATCTAAGCTCTCTCTATCACTCTTCTTCTTCTTCTTGCTGCACAGTGAACTAAACCGACTCTGGTAGTTAACTTAAAAGCCACTATTTTTCTCGGTCAACGACCGAGATAACCGGAGATGTCTGGTTTACTTTATTTTAAGCTCTCTCAGAGTCAGTGGAGAGTGGAGCCGATAAGGACTTGAATAATTACTGAATTACCCCTTTTTGCCTTTTACACTTTGACCCCTGATTGTAGACGTAAAAGCTATTGGGCCCCTAGGAAAAGTTTTTGGGTCTTTCCACTTCTTTTTATTTCACCCCCGCACATGGTTGGTTCGTGTTTCTTAGTCCAAGATTAAGTTTTATATACATACATTTTTAGGGAATCCCCATTTTTTAGTCCAAGAATAAGTTTTATATACATACATTTTTAATCAAAAGATTAATTTTATATTGGTAAGAAAATATAACCGAGTTTTTAATTCATAAACACAATAAAGTATACAGTTCATACTTTTTATGATTTGTCAATTTTGTAATTGTTTTTAAAAAAATGTTTAAGTTTCCTCTCAATTCTAAGTCAAAGTGGAATATTCATTATTAAGTAATAATGAATAACTAGTACTATTTGACTGTTTCCCTTTTGATTGATCGAGGATATGATTCCATAAAGTCATCATGACATCATGGATCTTGCCTTAATCCAAATCATTCAGAAAATCCTTGTACTTTTTAACTATACTATATTATATATTAAAATATATATCGATAGAGCCAAATAAGTATATCAGTTAACCCGTTTTGGACAACACAAACGCATTATGCTGAATCAAAACAACACAAGTATATTAATCAAGTACACTATTCCAAAGAAAAATGATACAAATATGTATTCTAATCAAGTAGAGTATTCACCTGTGATTCCTGGGATTAAGTGAGCATAACAGTATGCCTGGCAACATATTTCCTCTCCAATATAGGAGGAAGAAGAAGAAGAAGAAGAAGAAGAAGAAGAAGAAGAAGAAGAAGAAGAAGAAGAGATGTGAAACTGAGGTTCAAAGTTTGGCAAATAAATAGAGAATTCAGGTGAATTTTTTTGGGAAACAGGCCAATAAGAAGAGAAAAAGGATTTTGATGTGACAAGTATCAAACGTTTTTATTAAATGATATTAATAAATAATGTTTCGACATCTTTTGTATAGTTTGTTCTTCCAAATCATATGAACTTCACTAGATATTTAGAATCATTATTGGAGTCAGAATTAGAAGCCGCTCATATAATTATAAAAATGCGATTCCAAAACACGACAAAATAATTTTGATTGAAAAATGTTATCCAATGTAAGTCAGAAACGCATGACTTTTTTCTATTGTGTCCTCCATAAGAAAATAAAAGGAACAAAAACTATTGTTTCAATCTATTTGAAGAGAAAGAAACGTTTAGAGAGAATATATTTTTACTCGGTTGAACAATCTACGTAAAAACGCAGAATCAAATACTTTTTTTTTGCTAAAATTCTTGTTAGATGATTTGCTTTATATTGTGTTTCTTTTCTACATGTCACCCTTTTTATAAAGAAAATTTGGATGGGTGATCATCAACTAACTAGCCCTAGTTTATGTTAAGATGATTGCTTTACAAGTTAAATATTTGTTTCTTTGAAATTAGGAGTCAGCCCTTCCCTTCGTCACTAGATCAGTACGTACCGGTATCTGACTCCCTTTATTACAACGCAACCTCAAACTTTCTCAACGATCTTTCATTGTATTTGAATTCCTCTTAACCTAATTAATCTGATTGCAAGTTTGACCTATGAAATTAAAAAGTATACTCAGATTTTGTTTAATCAGTACTTTCTATTCATACAATAAAACAAAAGTGGAAACCATTGAAGAGCTTTCTTTGTGTCCAATCAGCAATTTGGACAAATGCACTTCTAGCTCTCTTTTTTGTACGTACTAACATTTTTATTGTGTTTCGGAAGAAACAATGATGAGCAAAGTTTTTTCAGTTTAAGGTTGGTAAATGCTACTTGTAAATAATGTATCTAAGACAGAAACTTTGAATTTTCAAATATATATTCCTATCCATTTCTTATTCCACTCTGTTTGGCTTTTTGCCCGCTATAGTTTGAATGCAATACTTGGTTCATACACACATTTGCTAAAACACAAAGTATATGTATGCGTATAATTAAGTATTTTCCGATGATATTGAAACCAGGTAGAAAATTTTCAATAAAGTTACTACATATTTTTTCAGATGATCTAGTGGTGTAAAACTATATATAAATCAATTACTGAATAGTTAACCTAACAAAAAAAAGAGAAGACAATAATAGTATTTGATTAAAGGGAAAAATATAAAGTAATGGGTGTAATGCTTAATGATATAGGTTCGATTCTGAGGGAAAGGGTGTGTCCAAAGGTGTAGGACATCAAACATGAAAGGGTACGGAGAGAAAGTGATGTGTCCCCAAAAATTAGCTCTGTTATTATGCATTTCTGTTTTACCAATATTTCTTGGACTGACCTCTTCAGTCTTTCTTTCTCTCTTATTTTTCTATAGAAATTGGTGTCATTGCCCTCATATTGGACAGTAATTAGTGAACTGTCCATGTGTCTCTAACTAGATAAACCATTCCGATTTTAACTCTATACAACTACTCAGCTTGCTCCTACCTGTGTCAGTACCTAGCTGTGTGTGCGTCAGGTTAGTGGACTGCTACCATAAAACATTTCTATGTGTCCCTCGATTCTTGTTTTTATGTGAAAAAATTAACTTCTGAAATGTGTCTTTACTACTTTTTTTCTCTTTTTTTCTTCTTATATTCTACTCTCTTTTTTTTTGACAAAGGGCTTTTATATTCTACTCTCTTGCCTTTTTCTTTTCTCTCTTCGTAAAATTAATTACACTCTCTTAGCTCTCTTTGTTCTTTCATTTTTCTATGTTCTAATTCATCGTAAGTCTTCACATATTACATTTATCACCAAAATTTTTAATTTTCTCAAACTAACACACCTCTTTAAATTTTAAATCACAATCCACCTTCAATTTTCAATCACCAAAAATTTGTTCTCCTCCGTTAAAACATACATTTGTGTATGTATATATATTTAATTTTCTTAGTCATATATGTGCGTTAACAACTGCGGGATGTCAGTTAAATATATGTCTATTCGGCTAAGGCTTACATTAACTTATAATTTTTCACCAAAATATTTAGAACATTACATATGTATTTCAGTTACTGTATTTTATCAATCTATCCACTAAATGTATATGTTACGGATTTTTCGTTAAGTTTATACTTACATGTTAAGACATACAATAGTTATTTTTTTTCTTAACCATAAACTTATATTTTATTGCTTCCAGAGAACAGTTAAATAACCACTAACATTATCAATGGCCGTTACCATTTGATGTATCCTGCTAACACGAAAATTAGTCATTGTATTGCTAACGACTAACCAACTATGTATCTTAATAACACAACATAGTCGTAAGACTTTAAATACTATGATTATGAAGCATAGTGTTTTAAACGTATGCCCATATACAACTATGTTAACGCTTTTATGTGTAGCCACGGTTTGATACTACGTTAAACGTAACGGGTGTGGTTGATTTGGGCATAGTAATGAATAGATTAATAATCAACTAATCGAAGATTAATCTACGATTAATTGAGATTTATTTACAAATTTTTTTTAAAATATCTTAATTTATTACTATTCGATATAGAGATTTTCAACATACTACATGTTTTGATACAAAGATGATAAATGTCCAAGAAATGTATTATCGTGTATTGATAGTCAATATACTATTTGATACATTGTTGTATTATGTATCGACTAAGAGAACATATACTGAACAATATATCAATTAACAAATTATCTATCAAATCATATATCGATTAACAAATTAAGTATCATATAACAAATTATGTATCAACTAACGAAATATGATAACTTTATTTATTGACAATAACACAATACTATCAATGGTAACTTTTTTATTGGTCGTTAACGATGCACGTAGCATGCTTACATATAACTTAACATACGTAATGTTTAAATCTTTTTAATATATATATATATATATATATATATATTTGTTTACTGGAATGTAATGTTTTATATTAAATGATTTCTGTATATAAGATTATTTATTTATTGTTACCAATTTATTTCACATTGGATAGTTAAAATTAATGTTTCAGCCAATAATATATATATATATATATGATTTTAAGCAATAGTGTCATTAATTGTGATTAATAAATAATATTCAAACTCTAACAATTGTTTGTTTAATAATATACACATATTCTTCATCAAATCCAATAGAAAATCGAAGCATTATCCAAAGGATTTTTTGTTGTACCACCT
>NC_027756.1:41908342-41922970 GCF_000695525.1 Brassica oleracea var. oleracea | reverse complement strand
CACTTATGAGCCAAAATGGTAGACAAGTTGGCATTATAATTTTGGTAGGGCAATTTTCAAATGTGAGCCTTAAATGGGTATATTCACCCAAATCACTCATTTTTTTACTCTTATTACTTTTTAGGTTTTTATTTTCTGCGTCGACACAAGTATTAATGCACATATTGTGATATCATATTGGGCTATTCAAGTAGATGACTACATAAGAAGTTGAATGTATCTCCTTTTCATGGTTCCACTGTAGTAAGAATAAGGATGCTCATGCCCTTGCTAAACAAGCCTTATTTGTGGAAGCTAATGTATTGAACTCTGGGTTATAACATTTTGAATGAAAGTTTGTGTTATAAAAAAAACATAAAAAGACCTAACTAGGTAGATAAAAAGAGAAACTTTTATTTAAAACCCCAGAAACTTAGGCATGGTTTACAACTTTGAAAAAAATTATAAAATTAGTACTTGTCATTCTCTTTAGCAGATTTGTATATTCCCTTTTATAAGAACTTGCTTACAAATTCATATAAGCTACAAAAACTCTACATGTTGAATGCTCCTGATTCAAAAAGCTAGTCTTCAACCTCAAGCAATAATAGAGGTCATAGTGTAAAGTTCTCAATTTCCTCCAATACAGATTACCAGACACAATTCCTATTCTAAATAAGACACATAATACAAATCCAACATTTAATTTAAACAGGATGCAACTTTGCAAGTGAAATACAATAACAATGTCTTGGTTTCAGTTTCTTCCAAGTGAAATTGAGCTGAATCTTGTTTATGGTAGAAAGTTAGTCATACTTCGAGTTTTTTTTTCGGTTGGGTGTTTTAGTTTTACTTTCTAACATTTTACTGTACTAATCAAATCCAAAAGACACTTGTGTTTTCCATCACCTGGAATATCTATATATATATATATAAAATTGGCTTTTTCCCTTCTTCTGACAAGTGGCAGGAGGTTTTGCGATACGTGTCATCCATATTATTTTTTTATATTTTAAGTCTTTTTTTAGATTATTGCAATTTGACCAAATACTTTCTAATTGTGCACTCTCTAATCTTTTTCACACTAACTATTATTGTATAAAGTTTGATAATCTATTAAGAATAATACCATAGTAACACCAACTTAATAAATGTTTGGAGCTGAAAATATATCAATAAAGAAGACTAATTTATCTCATTTTACCATAGAATGTCTTGATTATAACAAACAGATGTCAGAAAAAGGATCACGATCAAGCACCTGCGCAAAAAGCAAAAAAAAAAACGGGTTAGAGAAAGAATAATCATCGGATGAACAAAGTTACCACGAAACAAGACGACACATGCCTAAAGCACTAGAAGCACAACCACCAGCTTAAGAGGTAAGAAGCACGTCACAAACTAAACAAACACATAAAGACGCCCATGCCAACAAAGAATCACAAAGCTCTGAATAGAAGAAACCAAAGCTCCGAAAGACTAACTCCGCACACCTACACAAAGAGACGCATGAGAAAAAGATAAACAACAAGAGTGGTGAAGAATGGAAGCCAACCACCAAGAAATCAGAGCTCAAGCTTGAAACCATAAACAACCTTCCAAGCGCACAAAGCATACATACAGAAAAACACTATCCAGCCCTGGAGTAGCATATATGGCGAAAGAGAGAGCCACCAGAGACGTGATCAGCTATGAAGGTGCAACGAGATGAGAGAATAAAGAGATAAAAGGAGACAAAATGAAATCAACAGTCTGTGGAGCCATCCTCGAACTATGAAAAAGAGCATAAAAGTCAGATCACCAAAAACCAGATCTTGAAAACCAAGACAACAGAGACTAGCGACGGTAAACCAACGACGAGAAAGACAACATCAGAGACAACTAAACTCTAACTTTACCCAACGAGATGTAGTTTCTAACATTAGCCAAAATCTAAGTAAAAAAGACCAATATTGACTGAAATAACCTACAACTCCGTAAGAAACAACCGCACAACATGGAACTAATATGCGTGATCTATAATAAATACCAGATAATCTCAAAGAAGAAGAAGGTGAGGAAAAACAAGAGCACAGAGGTAAGTCTTTTCTCAGTAATGGTGAGAAGCCCTGCACACCGGAAAGGTAAACGAAATATATAGATGGTGACGGTTCAAGGTCAAAATATGGGGAGAGTTAAAAAAACATCTGAAAAAAGTAATGTGAAAAAATGTGAAAAATTAAAATACAATTTTGACGCCGTTAATCTTAAAATCAACAAACGCCTAAATACAAAGTTATTGAAATTCAATATGTTTTACATCAGAAGTTCACTTCACCACTAACAAATAATATTATACACACAACAACACATTATTAAAAAGACAAACACATAATATATTAACTTATTATCTACTACTACATAACACAATAAAACACCAATAATGCTCTTCACAAATAATTACATCATCCACATAATTACATAATCCAAAAAATCATATTTAAGAACGATAAATCAATATTCCGCGCGAAGCGCGGACAGCCCTAGTGACATTAAATCTTGAAATTTGATCCTTGCGGGATTAGATTTATAGCGGTTTTAGAATCCCTCCATCTTCTAAGTAACTAGTAAAATCTTATGAGTCTAATCTATTGTTTGTTCCATATTGCTTCAGTTTTCTCTCACTATTCATATTTTTTTCTTTTTCTTGTGTGCTTTGATGATTTTCAAAAGACTCTCTGTATCGCTTCTTGATCTCGCGAATTCATTCATCAGAATAGTTTATATAGTTAGTTGCTTACAAACACAAGAGCTTCTGTCAAATTTCAAGTTCTAGTGAGAAACATATAAAATATAATGAAACGTATCATTCTTGATCAGAAGCATCCTTAACCCCTTGAATATCAGAAGATTGCATCAAATATATCAAGAGGGTAACCACTACATTCATATCAATTTGGCATCGAACATAGATTGAAAAGAGGTTGTCTGGTACTGTTAAAAAAGTTAACCATGTCATATATTAGCCATGCATAACAATGTTGACCCAAGAAACAGTTATAAAATTTTGAAATAATATTTCATGAAAGCAATTAGGTTTATATATATATATATATAATTTTCATTATCTAATAGATACATATGTATTGGATAATAATCTGACTTTAAGTTCAAAAGAAAAAAAAAAATCTGACTTTTGTTTTTAAAACCTAAAGTAATCTTTTGTTTATTCAGAAGCGATCACTATTTTCCCAAATTAAACAATATAGTAAACATAAAAGGAAACAGTAACAAACTAGCGATTTTTTTCTTGGAGAAAAATAATAACACATGACTTTTATTTTCAAAGTATTTGTTAAGAAGAGATCATTATTTACACTAAAAGTAAAAAATAAAAAGGATGAAAGGAAACTGTAACAAATAAACAAGATGTGATAACGATTATCTTATAAGATGGGAAAGATCTCCGTGTTATATCTTTGACTGTAAAAAATGTTTTACGATAAACGAATAATTAGTCCTACTCCTATTAGAAATGAGTTTCAAAACCAATTTCATATTGGTTTATGATAATGTAAGATGACTATAAATACAGACGTTGATCGATCACAAACCTCAGAGAACACTTCCCAGAGAACTCCTAAATCCAAACGCAATATAAGACGTAAGAGAAGATGTATGAATACAACGACGAAGATGGAGGGATTCAATTTCAACCCTACGACGATGAACTCATCAATCAATATTTAATCCCCAAGTTGAAAGGTAAACCATGTAGAGAGATCACTATGAAGGATGTTTACTCAAAGGAGCCATGGTTGCTGGACCATCCCATGGGTTCGTTTTTCAAGAAGAACGAGTGGTACTACTTTGTGACAAGGACTCAACTCTCTAAGAAGAAAATTGGTTGTGGTAAGAAAGTGAAACGGAAGATCACCCGAGACGACGATAGTGGGTCTTGGAGGGCTAATGCGAAAGAAGATATCACGGACAAGGAAACAAAGAAGACCATTGGGGTAAAGCAAAGCCTAAATTTTGTTAGAAGCAACGTAAATAACAAGAAGCAGAAGAGGGAAGACGGTACTTCTTGTGATGTATCACGAGACAATGAGAGCTGGATTATGACAGAATATATGCTTCCGGAAGAAAAAGATAAGTTTCATGAACTGGTCATATGCAAGATTCATGTGATCAAGAATTCCAAGAAGGAGAATGATGATCATCATGAAGCTTGTACTTCTAGTAATCATCATCATTATGTGTCTGTTCTAGCTTCTTCTTTCTCTGATCAGCAGCTGCAACATCCGATCAATGAAGCTCATCGTCATGAAGCTTCTACTTATCATCATCATCCTATTGAGTTTTATACCTTGGAGCAGCAACCGATCAATATTGTTTATCAAGAAACTTTTCTAGCTCCTATCTTGGAGCAGCAGCCGATTAATATTGTTGATCAAGAAACTTTTCTATCTCCTTTCTTGGAGCAGCAGCCGACTAATATTGTTGATCAAGAAGTTTTTCTATCTCCTTTCTTGGCGGTGCAGCAGACTAATATTTTTGATCAAGAAAATTTTCTATCTCCTTTCTTGAGGGAACAGCCGACTAATATAGCATGCAATATTCAAGAGAATAACAAGGACGATCATGAAGCTCTTATTCCTTATCATCATCATGAGTTTGCAGCAGACTGCTACACAGAGCAGCAGCCGATCAATGAATTTCATGGCCATGTTCCAAAGATTCCACTGATAGGATCAGAACTTATAAATTCGTTGGCGACAGTGAATGTTTCGAGTTTGCCTATGGAAGAAGATGATGGTATTCTGAATTACGATGCGCAGTTCATTTATCAGGACTTGCTTGAATCAGTATGCTACCCTCCGCCCCCTCCCCCAAGAAAGCTCTAAAACTCTAGGAAGCTGAGCACTGATCAAGATGTTTAGGCTAAAATAGATTAGGTTTGAATAGGATATTGGAAGAATTATTGCATTTCAATTATCCATAGTTGTGTACGTTTAGTTTTCATTAAATAAAAAATTCACATTCTTCTTATGTTTATATTTCGGTTGGTTGTGTGTGTAGAAGTTGCAACCTTTGTTCCAGTCTCGTAGGTGACAAAACAAAATAAGAAGGAACAACAACTGAAATTCTCCCAACCCAATTTATTACTAATAAATAGGAAGTAAATACATCCACATGTTAACTGGTAAAAAGAGGTTACTTCCAAGCATCCCTAGGTGCTTTGCTATTTCTTTCACGTTGAAAATATCTGTTTCAAGCTTCGTAATAATTATCTAACTAAAAAAAGGTTTTGGGGATTAATTAAGGAACTTGGAAATTTGAATAGAGCATGCATGCATCCTCAGGCTTTGTCTGGCTCCTAATTAACCAAGAGGAGGAACTACTAGGATCTATTAAGAACTACTGGAGTGTAAAAGAGAAATTCTTGGGTTAGGGTGAACCTCTAGATTCACCAACCAATAGTATTTGAATATTTGATATTTGATATCTTTTAAAAAAGGAAACAAAATTGAATTTTCAAATAAGATTATATTTTTAAAATAAAACAATAAAAATACATAAAAATAGTTACAAAAAATAAATAAATAAATATTGTTAAACCGTTAGCAAAATACTAAATCCTATACCCTAAATCCTAAACTCTAAACCCTAAATTATAAACCTTAAATCTAGGATAAACCGTAACCTATTGGAAAATTTTAAACCCTAAATCATACATTAAAAACTAGGATTTAGTATTTTGCTAACGGTTTAACAATATTTATTTATTTATTTTTTGTAACTATTTTTATGTATTTTTATTGTTTTATTTTAAAAATATAATCTTATTTGAAAATTCAATTTTGTTTCCTTTTTTAAAAGATATCAAATATCAAATACTCAAACACTATTGGATGGTGAACCACCCTAGGGGGTGAACCCAAGAATTTCTCGGTGTAAAATGGTAAAAGAGGAGAAATTCTTGGGCTCACCCCCTAGGGTGAACCTTTAGGTTCACCAACCAATAGTATTTGATATTGGATATCTTTTAAAAAAAAAAAAATTGAATTTCCAAATAAGATTATATTTTTTAAATAAAACAAATAAATATTGTTAAACCGTTAGCAAAATACTAAATCATATACCCTAAATCCTAAACTCCAAATCCTAAATTATAAACCTTAAATTTTGGATAAACCGTAAACCATTGGAAAATTTTAAACCCTAAATCATACATTAAAAACTAAATCGTAATAACATTAAACCCTAAACCCTAATCACTAAACCCTAAACTCTTGGATAAACCCTGAACCCTTGGATAAATCATAAACTCTAAATCAAAAATATTTAAAATTAAACCCTAAAGTTTATTATTTATCTAAGGGTTCAGAGTTTACCCGAGGGTTTAGGGTTTAGTGATTAGGATTTAGGGTTTAGTGTTATTAAAATTTAGTTTTTAATGTATGATTTAGGGTTTAAGATTTTTCAACGGTTTAGAGTTTATCCAAAGTTTAAGGTTTAACGTTTAGGGTTTAGGGTTTAGGATTTATGGTATAGGGTTTAGTATTTGCTGAAGACTTAGCAATATTAATTAATTTATTTTTTGTAACTATTTTTACGTATTTTTATGTATTTTATTTTAAAAATATAATCTAATTTGGATATTTAATTTTATTTCCTTTTTAAAAGATATCAAATATCAAATACTCAAACACTATTGGTGTGAACCTAGAATTACTTCAAAATAGGGCAACCCCATCGACAAGTATCTTTAAAACAGGTTCTAATATCAAAAGTAATAATAATTTAATCATGTGTAGTTCTGGAATTAAAATTTATTTATTTTTAAAAGAGTAAACCAATCAGAAGTTGCGAAATTACACATGACGATCAGAAGCGGTTCTTAGAGTATGATTAATGGGGGTTATTAGGATGGAGTTCTTAACCGAATATAAGAACCCGTCTCTTAACTTTTAACTAGAAAAGTTAAAAACCGGTTATTATATTCCGCCAAGAATCTCACTCTAAGAACTCTCCATTAATCATGCTCTAAGCTCCACTTTAAGAGTCGAATCTATTCTCTTTTGCTTCTTTTTATTATTTTAATTTTTTTTTGTTTTAAAAACCCAAGCTAGAAGCGGTCGTTGAACGTGCTCTAAGAGCATCATTATCCCTGAACCCCATTAAGAGTTTCTTAAAAAAAAAAAATTGTGTGATTAAAAAAAAAAAGGAACCAATCGCGGACCTCCATGTGTCAGTGGAAACCACAAACAGTGTAAGAAACAGACGAAAAGCGTTCCTTAATTGATGAATTTTGTTACCGATTATTATCCTGTTTATGGGCCCTCCCCCTTTAAGAAACCTTTAAAATCGTGGGATAAAGATGGCCTTAAGGTGCTAAAGGAGTGATCCCGTTTGTTTGGAGACTTGAGAACACCTTCATTGCTACCTCAAGCCCGTTTGGATAATCACTTGTATCTCACGTCACCACTCTATCCTTCATAGAAGATGAAGACTATTATTATTAAGAATGGGGAATATAGTCTATGACCAAACTGATTGATGAAAGACCTTAATTCTTGTACTTTTTGTGGTAAATCGTTTGGAGCAAAGGTGGCATCCCAAGGTACAATGTCTTAGTGTTGGCTGATCGTCCTTAATATCTTTCCTACTAACCAAGTAGCACCACCTAGTGGCGAGGATTGACATGTAGCATAACGTAAACTCGTCTATCCTGAATTTGATTTCAACTGAAACAAAATTACTGCTATTTAGTCAAATTGAATTTGAGATTCGTCAAATGCATTTTACATCTTAGTCCACTAACAGATGATATATATATATATACCTTGGCATTAGTACTGGGAAGACATTTAGCTCGGGTCCATGCGAGAAACCTATCCAAATTACACCTAATCTATCGCCAGCGTCCATCCTAAGATTAAACTCCAGCAATAGTTTTTTTCGGTTGGGTGTTTTAGTTTACTTTCTAACATTTGTTGTACTAATCAAATCCAAAAGATAGTTGTTTTTTCCATCACTTTGTATATGACAATAAATCTTGAAACTTGATCCTTACGGGATTAGATTTATACCGGTTTTAGAATCCTTCCATCTTGAAAAAAAAAAAAAAAATCCTTCCATCTTCCAAGTAACTCATAAAATCTTATGCGTCTTATCTATTTGTTTATTTTTTTAAAGGGATTTCATATTAAAAAGAGAGAGTACAGAGATACACAAGGAGGAGATACAAAAGTTGCAGAGTTAAAAAAAAAAGAAATGAAAAGAGAAAGCACATTGAAATTACTTCAATGGAGTGATTTGAGAACAAAAGAGTGGAGTTAAATCCCAGACCAAAAAGCGAGAAGCTCATTTCCTAAAATTTTCCCAGAATTCTTCAGGGCAGTAGCTTTGAACCTTGCTGTACGAGTTGCAACTTCAGAAATTTTTATAGGAGGGGCAGTAGTTCCCAAATGGAAACGAGCATTCCGCTCCTTCCAAATTTCATACAAACATGTTTGCCATATTTGTAAAATAACCAGTTTGAGAATCCTATCAAAGGGAAGAGAACACAACCAGTCAATAACACTTTGCCAAGTAGTTGGAGCATTAGAAACACCCAAGCGGACCAAGCACTTTCTCCAAACCTCTGCAGAATAAACACATTCGAAAAACAAATGATCTCTGGACTCTTGAAGTAATCCACAAAGCAAGCAAGTACCTTCAACATCAAGACCCCAAGATAGGAGCCTGTCCATGGTAGGATTACGGTTTAACATGAAGAGCCACGAAGTAATGGCTTGTTAAGGAACCGATGTAGCATGCCACACCAAAGACGTCCAAGTAGAGGGCTGTCTCCTCTCCCTTGTGTAATTCCAAATATCCTTAGAGATAAATTTATCTCTCTGAACCCCATTAACTTTCCAGAGAATCCTATCATTTCCTTGTCCCAGAGATAACGTGGAGATGAATATATGAAGCTGAAATTGCCTTTCCGATCGGGGATGAGGCAAAATCCAACTACCATTTACTAAGCAATCGCACACAAGAGAATCAATAGAGATCCCAAGATCCATAGGACCCGTAATACCCAAGTATTGAATCAAAGGACCGAAAGGAGTCCATGGATCCCACCAGAAATAAGTTTCACCGCCATTATTAATCTCATAGTAAACCAGAGTTTGAGCTATTGGGCGTAAGTTGACAAGCCTTTGAAGCATCCAAGAGGTGTTGCGAACCGTAAGCTGAGACGACCAAAATGAGTACATGCTTAGGTACTTCCTCCTCATCCATGCAACCCATAGTGATCCAGCTCTGAAGTGGAGCAACCAAATAAGCTTGAGGCCAAAGACAATATTCCAAGAAGCTGAATTTCTCAGCCCTAAACCACCCTCTACTTTAGGGCGACAAACATCATGCCAGGAGACTTTAGCACCTCTAGGATTATCCAGACAGTCATGCCAAAGAAAGGAAGTAGATAAGCTATTTATCATCTTCAAAACCTTTCCCGGAATACAAAAGGCTGATGTCCAAAAGCCTATAATTTCTGGGATGACCGAAGAAATGAGAGTGAGCCTTCCCGCCAAACTCAAATGTCTATTCATCCAAGCATTATATTTCCGCCTGATCTGAGAAATTAATGGATCACAATCTTTGACTGAGAGTCTTTTAGAACATAGAGGTAACCCCAAATACCTCACGGGAAAAACCTCAGGCTTGAGTAAAAATCTCCTGAGAATATTTGCTTCTGTAGCATCAGACAACCCAGAGCAAAACATTGACGTTTTGTGGATGTTTACTGCAAGACCAGGGAACTTCTCAAACTGTGATAGAACTATGAACACACCAGCAACAGATTTCTCAGTGCCCTCCAAAAAAATGAGTAAATCATCTGCAAACGCCAAGTGAGTAAGACCCAAGTCAGCACATCCCGGGTGATAATTGAAGATTCCATCAACTGCTCCTCTATTCAACATATTGGATAACACGTTCATCACCACAACAAAAGAGGAGGAGACAAGGGATCCCCCTGACGAAGACCAGTTTTACCTTTGAAATAGCAAGAAGTGACTCCATTTATACTGACTGAGTAAGGAGAGCAGATGCAAGCTTGAACCCAATCAATATATAGCGCCGAGAAATGACAGGCCTTTAAAGTTTCTAAGATGAAATCCCACCGAACAGAGTCGAATGCCTTAGAAATATCAACTTTTAGGGTGATTCTAGGAGAAAGCCCTTTCTTATGATAACCATTTAAAACTTCTGAAGCCAGCAAGACGTTCTCCAGAATAAGTCTATTCTCTACAAAGCCAGTCTGATTAGGGAGAACGATGGACGGTAGCACCTTCTTTAGACGGGCCGAAATAATTTTAGAGACCAGTTTGTATATGGTATTTAAGCAGGAGATTGGTCTGAAATCTGCAATATTTTCCGCTCCAGGTCGCTTCGGTATAAGGATCAGAGAAGTGGCATTTAAGGCTGACGGCATGAAGGGCCTAGCAAAGAAATCCAAGACCCCATTTGTTACCTCCTCTCCAAAAATTAGCCAAGTCGCTCTGAAGAACTCAGTCGTCCATCCATCTGGACCAGGTGTTCTATTTAGAGATAATTTAAGCATTGTGGCTTTGATTAGATCTCTTGTTATTGGAGCCGCAAGCAGAGACTGCTGATCATTCGTGCACACATCCCTGATAAAACGCCTGAGAATATCTGGAAGAAAAGGACAGAAGGAGCCCCTCACATTACAAAGAATACCTGAGAAGTAATCTAAGGCTATCTTATGGACTTCCTCTAGCGATTCAGATCGGGTTCCATCAGCACGAAGGAGATATTTTATGGCATTTAAAGCATTCCTAACCAGAGTAATACGATGGAAGAAAGCCGTGTTTAGATCACCCAATTGAAGCCATTTGATCCGAGATCTCTGTCTGAAGAAACATTATTCAGCTAGCCTTAGAAAAACCCACTGATCTTTAGCAGACTTCTCCAACTCGAAAATAATTTCAGAGGGGTTTGTAAGCGCAGATAACTGAATAGAATCCAGCGAATCTTTCGCCTCAGCGACCCGTCTCTCAATGTTACTTAGATTTTCTTTCGCTAGAGACTTTATTGGTCTTTTAAGATCCTTAAGCCTGAAACTCAAAGAAGAGAGGTTTTGTGGCCGTGATTGAATACCTTCCCAGATGTGCTGCATTGAGGAGATAAAGGAAGGCAGATTGGCAACAAAACTCTGAAACATAAATGGCTTAGTTCCAAAAGACGGCTTTAGCGAGAAAAGACGGATGTGACAAGGGGTGTGATCCGAAAATTCAGGAGGTTCAAACGTGCAGTAACCGGTTGGGAACACAAGCTGCCATTGATCAATTATCAAACATATGTCCAAACGCTTGCCAAGGGGATCAGATGGTCTCTGGGTGGACCACGTGAAAGGAGGCCCTTGCGACGACAAGTCAAAAAGCCCCATAGTTGATAAAGCGGCTGCTAAATCTCTCGTAGGTCTTGCAGATGAGATGATAGACGGATTTGATGACTCACTTGGATCAATAATCTCATTAAAATCCCCACATACCAACCAAGATTCCCCATCAAGCCCAAAGGAGATTTCAGTATCCTTTAGAGAGGTCCATAAGGCCTTTCTTTCATCCAAATCATTTGAAGCATAAACCGCAGTGTAGAAGAAGGAAAGACCCGTATCATCAAAAATCTGGAGAGTGATAGACTGAGCATCCGAGTACAAAAGCTGAATCCTAGCCTCCACTCTGAACCTAAGCTTGCTAAAACCGTAGATATATTAGCATCCCTAATGTGCGTTTCCAAAAGGGCACCGAAACTTAACTTTCTCAACTTGATCCACGAAACAAGGGGACTATGCTTCGAAATATCGTTGATGCCTTCGCACATTCCAAAAAAATGTATCTAACATAGATGATTAATTTTGGTGGGTACCCCCATGTGAGTGGGGATGACCACTGGAACCCGGGGACCTCTTTGAAAGTTTCCTTTTCTTATTCTTCTGCTGCTTCGAACCAGAAGAGGAGGAGGAAGATGCCAAATAGAAATCATTACTCCGAATGAAATTGGTCACCACAAGACATTCTTGATCTTCAGAAGCATCATCACTTGAAGATTGATCAGGGTTAGAAACTACATCTGAGTCTAAGGCTGCAAAAGGATTGGCAGAAGTCACTAATACCCTTGATTTCTCTCTGGGGATTATATCTCTTTGACGGGCAGCTTTGGAGACTGTAGTGAAGGAAATATCTTCAGCAGACTTCTTCTGAATGGCCTGATTACCAATCTCATTTGACTCCAAAATCTGTGCAGGAACTAGTGCCTTGTCGCTACCAAGATTAGCTTCCAACAGATGGTCTACTGTAGGAACTTGGCAAGTAGACGAATTAATAGTGCCAATATTACTTTTGCAGACCTCCACATAGGAATGAGAGGAAGAGGGTAAATCTGAAGATCGAGCCTGGCTCTCATCCACTGGATCCTTTAAATTAGACCCCAAAGCAACTTCTCCATCCGAAATAACCAAAGTCCCCGCTTTCTTCTTAGGGATATAAGAAGCACCTGCCTGCTTTTTTGGTTTGGAGTAAGACTTTTCGGAGTCCATTGGAGCTTTACCCTTGTCTACCGAGGCCTTCTTAGCTACTGGACACAGCTGAGATTTGTGCCCAAGCTCGTTGCAGACTGGGCAAAGAGGAGGCAGCCATGGGTATGTGACTGTAATCACTTAAATGCCCCCATCGTCACGCTCAACTTCTACTGTTTTCATCAAGGGTTGAAGCAAATCTACTACCACTTTGATTTCAGCCTCAGATACAGAAGTGAAAGGTTTGGCATCCACGATTACCCCTAAAGGCGCAGAGATAATTGCTAAACCACTACAAGAAAACAGCGGTATTCTGACGGACATTCTGACGGAAAATGAAATCCTCGGAATATCCAGAGGAATTTCCGAGGAAACACAAAATTGGGTTTCCTCGGAATTTCCTCAGAATATACCGACGGAATTCCGAGGAAATATCAATCCGTCAGAATATTCCGAGGAAATTCCGAGGAAAAATGGGTTTCTCGGAAAAAACCGATGAATTCCGAGGAAATATTATAGCCGTTGGGGGATTTTACAAAATTCCGAGGAAATTCCGACGAACTAGCCTTTTCCGTCGGAATTCCGTCGGAATTTCCTCGGTCTGTCGGCAGGATTTAAACTATAAATACAAGCACTCCTCTTCCTCTTCATTCACTCCATATCTTCATCCTCCCTTTTACTCTATTTATACACGAATTTGATTCATAAAAAATATGTCTTCTTCAAATTATTTTCGTTCTTGGATCGATCGACCTCATTTGGATCCGAACACAAGATTGCTTACGGAAGAATACCAACGAGGTATAACCGAATTCATGGGGTACGTGAAACATTTGACGATTGGATACGTGAGATGGTCGTTGGATCAAACTTTGTTGTGAAGTCATATCCGAGATTTTGCACTCGAGGATATGCATTCACAACTCAGAAGAGGAGACGTTCGAGTACGACTTATGATGCTGGCGTTTGTTCTGCATCAGGAGATGATGTATACTACGGACACATACATGAGATATTGGAAATCAAGTATTTGGGCATGGTTGGATTGCGCTGTACTGTTTTCTATTGTGATTCGCACGACAACACTCCAGATCGAGGTGTGAGAACAGATGCATTTGGTGTTACATCAGTAAATTCGAGGCGAAAGCTGCAATATTATGATCCTTTCATTCTTGCTTCTCAGGCCGATCAGGTAATTAAATGTTAATTATTCAGAATGATTCATCATCATGTGTATTAATTTATAATTTAACTAATAATTTTTTAAATGTTACATGTTTGTTATATCAAGTACCCCCGGGTAAGGAACAGAGATGATCCATGGGTTACTGTTACAAGACTCAACCCGAGAGGCCGAGTTCAGGGAAGTTCTGAGCTGGAAGACCCACTACAACCAAGCACATCCGGCAACTTAAGTGCAGCAGAAGATTTAGCTGGAGTTGGCCTTGTAGTCGATTTAACCGACTTTGGAGAGGAAGCCGTCGTTCACGTAGAGGATGAACCAGTGATTGGAGAGTTTCACGAAGATCCAGATTCAGATTCATCTGGTGATGATGACTCGGAAACAGACTACCATTGAACTTATTTTTTTTTTTTTTTTAAGAAATACCGAGGAAATTCCGAGGAACACTTGATATAACCTCTTTCCTCGGATATTAGTTATTTGGTTTATCTAGCATGGAAAAGCTGAATACGAATTAAAAACTACTCAAAACACAACCAAATAAAACAAAGAAACCATGTAAAAGAAATACGAACTCATAATTAAGAAACCCACATCTTGTGTAGCATGTCGTTGTTTGTGGAGATTCACGGAGTATACCTGTCTTAGGGTGAAAACGAGTGTAGGAATCAGGTGAAAACGAGTGTAGGAATCAGGTAGAGCATGTCGTTGTTTGTGGAGGTCGTTGTTTGTGGAGATTCGCAGAGTATACCTGCCTTATAATTCTCTTTCCCGCACACGCATCGATCGATGCGTTTTTGAACAAATACGGATCGATCGATCACATTCTTACGGTCCGGTCCATCTTAGTGATCGATCGATGCGTTTTTGGACATTTATCCATCGATCGATC
>NC_027756.1:41902872-41906076 GCF_000695525.1 Brassica oleracea var. oleracea | reverse complement strand
TTTTCGAATTTAAATTTCAGAAATTTTATTTTTTTTTAAAAAAATAATATTTTTTACATTCGGAGGAAATTAATTATATTTTTTACTCGATCGATCGATCGATCTGTTTACAAAAAAACGTTCGGAATATACCGAGGGACCTGTTCCGCGGAATATACCGAGGAACTGTTCCCTCAGTATATACCGAGGGACATTTCCCTCGGAATATTCCGGGGAATATGTCCGTTGGTATATTCCTATCGATCGATGTATTTATGTCCAAAAACGCATCGAACGATGAACGTCCGAGGAAATATCCCGACGAAGTTCTCCCTCGGTATATTCCGAGGACATTTCCGACAAACTAGTGATCCTCGGAATTTCCTCGGAAGTTTGTTTCCTCGGAATTCCGTCGGAAAATTCCGAGGGATTTCCGAGGAAAGAAGAAATTCCGAGGAATTATTTCCGACGACTTGTTTCGTCGGTATGTCGTCGGAATAACGATATTCCGACGAAATTCCGACGATTTTTTCCCTCAGAATCCTTGCTGTTTTCTTGTAGTGAACCCTCATCAGTAGGAAGATCAAAAGGGACATTTGTAGGCTTTACCCAGACAGAAGCCTTTTGGAGCGAAGGAGGATCCAAAGCAAAAGACGCTTTCCATTCCGTCACAAAAAAGGGTGAGTCCCCAACTCTCCAAAGCTCATGTTGGAGGACCTTTTGCCTCAGAGAGGGCGACGGGATATAGAAGAGGTAGGCGTTGGCGGTGAGATTATGAATGGTAACCCTCCTATCCTTTCCCCAGAGAAAGTTTAGGACACCCCAAATTTTACCATAGGATGGCGCATTGCCATAGAAAATCCCGACAATGTAATCAGAATGTAGGTTGGCCCCTCGCTCGAAAACGACATTTGGAACCTTAATCCTTGGAACCCCTTCTTTTGTTAGAGTAACCGGCAGTGAAGACTTTGGAAATTTTCCTGCCTTCTTTGAACGCTCAGCCCAACTGAAAGAAGGAGCTGCAGGAACTTGAGAATTTTCTTTAGAGTTTAAAACCTTTGGCACAGTACCAAAGGAAACAGAAGGAAGGGGCGTGTTCGATGTAGAGGCTTCCCCGTTCTTCAAATTTTCTCCAATATTTGGATTCAGAATCTCTGGCTCTTTGAAAGAGTTATTAATTTCTGAAAAGACCTCTGTAGCAGAAGAAGATTTCGCCTGAGGCAAGTTGATAGCGTCCTTCATGGCTGCATCCGCGACAGGAGAAGACGAAAATTTAGGGGAAGGAAAGACATCCCGCATCTGAGGAGAGGGATCCAAGAAGAGAAGGTCAGGAGGTAATGGAGGCACCAGCGGTGGCTCCAGAGAGTGCGACATGGCTGAGTTACCGGAGGTCAACGTCACGAAACTAGGGATTTTCACTATCGCTTATGAGAGAGAAACGAGGTCACCTTATCTTTTTGTTTGTTCTGTATTGCTTCAGTTTTCTCTCATTATTCATACATTTTTCTTTTTCTTGTGTGCTTTGATTATTTCCAAAAGACTCTCTGTGTCGCTTCTTGGTCTCGCGAATTCATTCATAAGAATATTTTATCGTTAGTTGCTTCCAAACACAAGAGCTTCTGTCAAATTTCAAGTTCTAGTAATCTAGTGAGAAACATATAAAATATAATGAAACGTATTATTCTTGATCAGAAGCCTCCTTAAGTAACCCCTTGAATATCACAATAGGTCATCAAATATATCAAGAGAGTAACCACTATATTCATATTATTTTGGCATCGAACATAGAGGTTGTCTGGCAATGGTTAAAAAAGTTAACTGTCGTAAATTAACCATGCTCCATGCATAATATATGTGTATCTATGCATGCATGCATAACGATCCGAAGAATCAGAGTAATAAAATTTTGAAATAGTATTTCATGAAAGCAATCATGTTTATATATTTTAACATCTCAACCAAAAATCATGTTTATATAATAGATGCATATGTATTGGTCAAAAAGACTTCTATTTACGCAAATTAAATAAATTATATAGTTTTTTTTCCAACTAAATAAATTATATAGTTATCCGAACCAGGATAATAATAACCTGGTATTGTTTTTAAAACTAAAGTAAACTTTTGTAATTTTTTTTATTTAGAAGAGATCAGTAACGATTTCTTTATTAAATAATATAGTAAAATAAAAGGAAACAGAATTAACGATTTTCTTATTGGATGTGAATAATAACGTGTCTTTTGTTCAAAAAGATAGATTTGTTAAGAAGAGAGATCACTATGCACACCAAGTAAATTCATAGTAAAAATAAAAAGGATGAAAGAAAAGGAAACCGTAACAAACAAATGATGTTGCAGCAGAATAATACAAGATGTGATGACGATTATCTTATAAGATAGTAAAGATTTTCATGTTATTACTTTGTAAAAAAGTTCAAAAAATAAAGGAAGGATAAATAATCATAATCCTGTTAGAAATGAGTTTCAAAACCAATTTCATATTGGTTAATGATAAGGTAAGATGCTATAAATACAGACGATGGTCGATTACAAACCTCACAGAACACTTCCCAAAGAGCTTTTAAACCCAACCGCACTGTAAGACACGTAAGAGAAGATGTATGAATACAACGACGAAGATGGAGGGATTCAGTTTCAACCCTACGACGACGAACTCATCAACGAATATTTAATCCCCAAATTGGAAGGTAAACCGCGTAGAGAGATCACTATGAAGGATGTTTACTCAAAGGAGCCATGGTTGCTGGACCATCCCATGGGTTCGTTTTTCAAGAAGAACGAATGGTACTACCTTGTGACAAGGACTCAACTCGCCAAAAAGAACATTGGTTGTGGTCAGAAAGCGAAACGGAAGATCACCCGAGACGACGATAGTGGGTCCTGGAAGGCTAATTCGAAAGACGATATCACGGACAATGAAAAAAAGATGGTCATTGGTGAAAAGCAAACCTTAGCTTTTGTTAAAAGCAAAGTTAATAACAAGAAGCAGAAGAGCGGAGACGGTACTTCTTGTAATGTATCACGAGACAGCGAGAGCTGGATTATGACAGAATATATGCTTCCGGAAGAAAAAGATAAGTTTCATGAACTGGTCATATGCAAGATTCATGTGATCAAGAATTCCAAGAAGAAGGATGATGATCATAATGAAGCTTGTACTTCTAGTAATCATCATCATTATGTGTCTGTTCTAGCCTCTTCTTT
>NC_027756.1:41897123-41902359 GCF_000695525.1 Brassica oleracea var. oleracea | reverse complement strand
AGAACTTATAAATTCGTTGGCGACAGTGAATGTTTCGAGTTTGCCTATGGAAGAAGATGATGGTATTCTGAATTACGATGCGCAGTTCATTTATCAGGACTTGCTTGAATCAGTATGCTACCCTCCGCCCCCTCCCCCAAGAAAGCTCTAAAACTCTAGGAAGCTGAGCACTGATCAAGATGTTTAGGCTAAAATAGATTAGGTTTGAATAGGATATTGGAAGAATTATTGCATTTCAATTATCCATAGTTGTGTACGTTTAGTTTTCATTAAATTAAAAAATCACATTCTTATATTTCGGTTGGTTGTGTGTGTAGAAGTTGCAACCTTGGTTCCAGTCTCGTAGGTGACAAAACAAAATAAGAAGGAACAACAACTGAAATTCTCCCAACCCAATTTATTACTAATAAATAGTAAATAAATACATCCACATGTTAACTGGTAAAAAGAGGTTACTTCCTTTCCAAGCATCCCTAGGTGCTTTGCTATTTCTTTCACGTTGAAAATATCTGTTTCAAGCTTCGTAATAATTATCTAACTAAGACCATGCTTAACCCGGGGTTCTTAGAGTGGGGTTTTTAGAGTGGGGTTCTTAGCGGAAGTTAAGAAACTGTTTCTTAACTTTTACCTAAAAAAGATAAGAACCGGTTCTTAAAGTCCTTTTTTAAGAACCGGTTCTTAAAGTCTTTTTTTAAGAACCGGTTCTTAGCTTTATTAGTTAAAAGTTAAGAAACAGTTTCTTAACTTCCGCTAAAAACTCCATCCTAAGAACCTCGGGTTAATCATCCTCTAAAAAAGGTTTTGGGGATTAATTAAGGAACTTGGAAATTTGAATAGAGCATGCATGCATCCTCAGGCTTTGTCTGGCTCCTAATTAACCAAGAGGAGGAACTACTAGGATCTATTAAGAACTACTGGAGTGTACAATGGTAAAAGAGAAGACGTACATGGTTAGCAAAATAAGCTCCACTTTAAGAGTCGAATCTATTCTCTTATGCTTCTTTTTATTATTTCAATTTTTTTTTGTTTTAAAAACCCAAGCTAGAAGCGGTAGTTGGACGTGCTTAGAGCATCATTATCCCTAAACCCTATTAAGGGTTTTTTAAGTAAAATTTTGTTTTGCCTGATTATAAAAAAAAAGGAACCAATCGCGGACCACCACGTGTCAGTGGATCCCCATGTGTCATGGACCCGCCACGTATCAGTGGAACCCGCAAACAGTGTAAGAAACAGACCAAAAACGTTCCTTAATTGATGACTTTTGTAACCAATTATTATCCTGTTTATGGCCCCCATCCTTTTAAGAAACCTTTAAAATCCTGGGATAAAGATGGCCAAGTTGCCAAAGGAGTGATCCCGTTTGTTTGGAGACTTGAGAACACCTTCATTGCTACCTCAAGCCCGTTTGGATAATCACTTGTATCTCACGTCACCACTCTATCCTTCACAGAAGAGGAAGACTATTATTATTAAGAATGGGGAATATAGGAGATAAGGCGTGCTTGCTACTTAACTGGCTTAGTCTATGACCAAACTGATTGATGAAAGACCTTAATTCTTGTACTTTTTGTGGTAAATCGTTTGGAGCAAAGGTGGCATCCCAAGGTACAATGTCTTAGTGTTGGCTGATCGTCCTTAATATCTTTCCTACTAACCAAGTAGCACCACCTAGTGGCGAGGATTGACATGTAGCATAACGTAAACTCGTCTATCCTGAATTTGATTTCAACTGAAACAAAATTACTGCTATTTAGTCAAATTGAATTTGAGATTCGTCAAATGCATTTTACATCTTAGTCCAATAACAGATAATATATATATATATATATACCTTGGCATTAGTACTGGGAAGACATTTAGCTCGGGTCCATGCGAGAAACCTATCCAAATTGCACCCAATCTATCGCCAGCCTCCATCCTAAGATTAAACTCCAGCAATAGTTTTTTCGGTTGGGTGTTTTAGTTTACTTTCTAACATTTGTTGTACTAATCAAATCCAAAAGATAGTTGTTTTTTCCATCACTTTGTATATGACAATAAATCTTGAAACTTGATCCTTGCGGGATTAGATTTATACCGGTTTTAGAATCCTTCCATCTTAAAAAAAAAAAAAAAAATCCTTCCATCTTCCAAGTAACTGATAAAATCTTATTCGTCTTATCAATTTGTTTGTTCTGTATTGCTTCAGTTTTCTCTCATTATTCATACTTTTTTCTTTTTCTTGTGTGCTTTGATTATTTCCAAAAGACTCTCTGTGTCGCTTCTTGGTCTCGCGAATTCATTCATAAGAATATTTTATCGTTAGTTGCTTCCAAACACAAGAGCTTCTGTCAAATTTCAAGTTCTAGTAATCTAGTGAGAAACATATAAAATATAATGAAACGTATCATTCTTGATCAGAAGCCTCCTTAAGTAACCCCTTGAATATCAGAATAGGTCATCAAATATATCAAGGGAGTAACCACTACATTCATATTATTTTGGCATCGAACATAGAGGTTGTCTGGCAATGGTTAAAAAAGTTAACTGTCGTAAATTAACCATGCTCCATGCATAATATATGTGTATCTATGCATGCATGCATAACGATCCGAAGAATCAGAGTAATAAAATTTTGAAATAGTATTTCATGAAAGCAATCATGTTTATATATTTTAACATTTCAACCAAAAATCATATTTATATATATAATTATTCATTATCTAATACTTCTATTTACGCAAATTAAATAAATTATTTAGTTTTTTTTCCAACTAAATAAATTATATAGTTATCCGAACCAGGATAATAATAACCTGGTATTGTTTTTAAAACTAAAGTAAACTTTTGTAATTTTTTTTATTTAGAAGAGATCAGTAACGATTTCTTTATTAAACTTTTTTTTTTTTTTTTTTTGAAACACAAACTTACTTTCATTAAAAACTCAATCGTTCTTCCATACAACAGAAAGAGGAAATCATCTATCCTCTTTGTCCATAAGCATAAAATGCAACAAATAAATAAGCTAAACGAGATAAGTCTTCAACCGAAGATGACAGCGAATTCGAGACGATGCTTGAATGCGTCGGGGAAGCTTTCACGACAAAGTCGGACAGCTTAGAGATAGTCACAAGTGACGTTGAGAGACAGTTCTCACCAACAAGAAAAACCGAAGTAGTCTCGATTGCACCTTCAGGCCCCGTACAGACCGCTCCACTAGGTAACAAACCGGTGAGTAAACTGAAACTAAAGCTCGAAAAAGAATCCGAGAAATTTGCTCCATTCATAGAAAAGAGATATGGTAGTGAAATACTCTCCGCAACAGAGGTGGAGATGGAAGTTGTGCGCAGACAACATGACCTTACTAGTTTTTGATGGCTCAGAGCTGGACGCTGGAGTGGATTCCCACCTACATCGGTCACCAGATTCACAAACAAATGGCTCAGAGCTAGACGCCGGAGTGGATTCCCACCTACATCAGACATCAGATTCACAAACAGATGAAGACATGGTTGTAAGGTTGTCAAGGATGGTATAAGTTTGCCAAACAAACTCGGATTTGGTCGGAGGATGCTACGGATCTGGCGCTAGAACTGGAGGGAAGCAAAACCCGAGAAGATTTTGGACTCGGCTTATTCTTGTTGAAGAAAGGGAGAGCACAAGTGATGAACATGATGCTCCATGGCAGATTGAAGAGCTTGGACAAGGCCTTCCGTGTGACTTGTCCGTCGGCGGTAACACATGGGTTCAACGGAGATTACCCCCCATAAACAAAGCACAGCAGTGGTGGGAGAGTCCTCCCGACTCATTGTTGGTGAACAGAACAAACGATAGGGAAGACAAGAGGACGAGAACGGAGAACCAGATCGATGGTCTTCGTCGCGTACTTTATCTGGATCTCCTTCCTTCACAGAACATGAAGAGAAACAAAGCAGAGCAAAAACAAAGCAGTAGCGTGAAGAGCAGAGAGCAGAGAAGAGATGGTGGCCAGCGCCGGCGTTAAAGAGCCTCACCGGCGCCGGAGATCGTGAATCGCAAGGTCTCCTCGATGTTCGTGTCTGAGAGAGCGGCTAGGGTATTATTAACAAGAAATTACTGCTTAGAATAATGCTTTGTAATTTCAGTTACTGTATATTCTTGACTTTTATGCGTGTTCCTAGTTAATTATTTATTCAGAAGAGATCAGTAACGATTTTTTTATTAAATAATATAGTAAAATAAAAGGAAACAGAATTAACGATTTTTTTATTGGATGTGAATAATAACGTGTCTTTTGTTCAAAAAGATAGATTTGTTAAGAAGAGAGATCACTATGCACACCAAGTAAATTCATAGTAAAAATAAAAAGGATGAAAGAAAAGGAAACCGTAACAAACAAATGATGTTGCAGCAGAATAATACAAGATGTGATGACGATTATCTTATAAGATAGTAAAGATTTTCATGTTATTACTTTGTAAAAAAGTTCAAAAAATGAAGGAAGGATAAATAATCATAATCCTGTTAGAAATGAGTTTCAAAACCAATTTCATATTGGTTAATGATAAGGTAAGATGCTATAAATACAGACGATGGTCGATTACAAACCTCACAGAACACTTCCCAAAGAGCTTTTAAACCCAACCGCACTGTAAGACACGTAAGAGAAGATGTATGAATACAACGACGAAGATGGAGGGATTCAGTTTCAACCCTACGACGACGAACTCATCAACGAATATTTAATCCCCAAATTGGAAGGTAAACCGCGTAGAGAGATCACTATGAAGGATGTTTACTCAAAGGAGCCATGGTTGCTGGACCATCCCATGGGTTCGTTTTTCAAGAAGAACGAATGGTACTACCTTGTGACAAGGACTCAACTCGCCAAAAAGAACATTGGTTGTGGTCAGAAAGCGAAACGGAAGATCACCCGAGACGACGATAGTGGGTCCTGGAAGGCTAATTCGAAAGACGATATCACGGACAATGAAAAAAAGATGGTCATTGGTGAAAAGCAAACCTTAGCTTTTGTTAAAAGCAAAGTTAATAACAAGAAGCAGAAGAGCGGAGACGGTACTTCTTGTAATGTATCACGAGACAGCGAGAGCTGGATTATGACAGAATATATGCTTCCGGAAGAAAAAGATAAGTTTCATGAACTGGTCATATGCAAGATTCATGTGATCAAGAATTCCAAGAAGAAGGATGATGATCATAATGAAGCTTGTACTTCTAGTAATCATCATCATTATGTGTCTGTTCTAGCCTCTTCTTT
>NC_027756.1:41885679-41896388 GCF_000695525.1 Brassica oleracea var. oleracea | reverse complement strand
GGGAAGCAAAACCCGAGAAGATTTTGGACTCAGATTTTCCTTGTTGAAGAAAGGGAGAGCACAAGTGATGAACATGATGCTCCATGGCAGATTGAAGAGCTTGGACAAGGCCTTCCGTGTGACTTGTCCGTCGGCGGTAACACATGGGTTCAACGGAGATTACCCCCCATAAACAAAGCACAGCAGCGGTGGGAGAGTCCTCCCGACTCATTGCTGGTGAACAGAACAAACTATAGGGAAGAGACACCAAGAGGACGAGAACGGAGAACCAGATCGATGGTCTTCGTCGCGTACTTTATCTGGATCTCCTTCCTTCACAGAACATGAAGAGAAACAAAGCAGAGCAAAAACAAAGCAGTAGCGTGAAGAGCAGAGAGCAGAGAAGAGATGGTGGCCAGCGCCGGCGTTAAAGAGCCTCACCGGCGCCGGAGATCGTGAATCGCAAGGTCTCCTCGATGTTCGTGTCTGAGAGAGCGGCTAGGGTATTATTAACAAGAAATTACTGCTTAGAATAATGCTTTGTAATTTCAGTTACTGTATATTCTTGACTTTTATGCGTGTTCCTAGTTAATTATTTATTCAGAAGAGATCAGTAACGATTTTTTTATTAAATAATATAGTAAAATAAAAGGAAACAGAATTAACGATTTTCTTATTGGATGTGAATAATAACGTGTCTTTTGTTCAAAAAGATAGATTTGTTAAGAAGAGAGATCACTATGCACACCAAGTAAATTCATAGTAAAAATAAAAAGGATGAAAGAAAAGGAAACCGTAACAAACAAATGATGTTGCAGCAGAATAATACAAGATGTGATGACGATTATCTTATAAGATAGTAAAGATTTTCATGTTATTACTTTGTAAAAAAGTTCAAAAAATGAAGGAAGGATAAATAATCATAATCCTGTTAGAAATGAGTTTCAAAACCAATTTCATATTGGTTAATGATAAGGTAAGATGCTATAAATACAGACGATGGTCGATTACAAACCTCACAGAACACTTCCCAAAGAGCTTTTAAACCCAACCGCACTGTAAGACACGTAAGAGAAGATGTATGAATACAACGACGAAGATGGAGGGATTCAGTTTCAACCCTACGACGACGAACTCATCAACGAATATTTAATCCCCAAATTGGAAGGTAAACCGCGTAGAGAGATCACTATGAAGGATGTTTACTCAAAGGAGCCATGGTTGCTGGACCATCCCATGGGTTCGTTTTTCAAGAAGAACGAATGGTACTACCTTGTGACAAGGACTCAACTCGCCAAAAAGAACATTGGTTGTGGTCAGAAAGCGAAACGGAAGATCACCCGAGACGACGATAGTGGGTCCTGGAAGGCTAATTCGAAAGACGATATCACGGACAATGAAAAAAAGATGGTCATTGGTGAAAAGCAAACCTTAGCTTTTGTTAAAAGCAAAGTTAATAACAAGAAGCAGAAGAGCGGAGACGGTACTTCTTGTAATGTATCACGAGACAGCGAGAGCTGGATTATGACAGAATATATGCTTCCGGAAGAAAAAGGCAAGTTTCATGAACTGGTCATCTGCAAGATTCATGTGATCAAGAATTCCAAGAAGAAGGATGATGATCATAATGAAGCTTGTACTTCTAGTAATCATCATCATTATGTGTCTGTTCTAGCCTCTTCTTTCTCTAATCAGCAGCTGCAACATCCGATCAATGAAGCTCAGCTTCATGAAGCTTCTACTTATCTTAATCATATTGACTCTTCTACCTCGGATCGGCCGCCGATTAATATTGCTGATCGTGGAACTTTACTAGCTCCTTACTTGGAGCAGCAGCCGATCAATATTGTTGATCATGGAACTTTTCTAGCTCTTTACTTGGAGCAGCAGCCCATCAATATTTTTGATCATGGTACTTTTCTAGCTCCTTACTTGGAGCAGCAGCCGATGAATTTGTATGATGAGTCTGTTCCAGCTTCTTTTTCCTTCGAGCAGCAGCCTACTAATGGTATATGCACGATTCAAGAGAATCATAACAAGGACGATCATGAAGCTTTTATTCCTCATCATTATGAGTTTCTTGCTGATTACTCCGCAATGCAACAGCCGGTTAATGAAGGTCATCGCCATGTTACGGAGATTCCGCTCATAGGATCAGAAAATAATGATCAAGTGTTTGAAGCTTCTCGTCAAGTATCGGAAAAAGATGAACAACTTTACATTGATGCTCCTATTGAAGAAGAAGGAGGGGAATGGTTCCAAGGATTTGTAAATGAGTTGAAGACGATGAATACTTCGAGTATGCCTATGGAAGAAGATGTTGACACTATGATGATTTACGATACGCCGTGGATTGACCAGGACTCGCTTGATCAGTATGCTACTCTCCGCCCCCAAGAAAGGTCTGAATCTGAGCAATGATCAATATTTTAGATATTGTAGTGTAAAATAGCTTTGGTTAGAATAGGATCTTGGAAGACATTGCATTTCAATTATCCAGTTGTTGTACGCTTGTTTTCATTATATAAAAAATACTCATTCTTCTTATATTTAGTTTTCGGTTGGTTGTGTCATGTGTGTAAAGGTTCCAGCCTTGGTTCAAGTCTCTTACGTTGATTTAAAATGAAGAAACAATAACTGAAATTCTGCCAACCAATTTATATCACTAAATACATTACAAGTAAACCTGAAAGGAAGATGTTATTTCCTTTCCAAGCATCCCTTGGTGCTACTTTGGAAGAGTTATGCAAGTGAATATGATATACGGGTAGTGTGGTTCTTTTTTCAACTTTGAAAAGAGCTGTGAATTGTGATCATTCAAGCTTCCTAATAACTTTTTATAAAACATTTTTATTACCAATGATGATAAACTATATATAACATAGATGACATGATATTGATAAACAATTTCATGGATAGTTTTATGAAAGAAACTTTCCATGTATCACTCGGATTCACGGACGATTCTACATATATGACATCACTAATAGATATGTTCTTTTGGTAGCACACAACCACCATGAACTGTTCTGTGCGCAGTACTTTGAAACTTTCGGTGAAGTGATATTCTATAATCTGCGTGAGAAACAAATCCAGATCTTAAAAACTTATAAATTTGACTATGCCATGGTGATTTCCACAGCTTCGTAATAACTAAAATAGAGGTTTTGGGACTTGCGGAACTTTTGGAACAGAGCGTGCGGTGCATGCATGCATCCCGAGTAGGGTCTCTTAATCTTTTTTTAATAGTTTTTAGTAGTTAAAGTGTGCTAAAAGACAATATTAAGAGATCCAACCATTTGTGTACTCCAAATTTCTTAGTTAAGGGTTCTTAAAAAAAATTATTTGGTTTATATAGAAAATGATTAACACTTTAAATAGAGAAGGAGAGAAGAGAATATGATTTCATATAAAAAATGAGAGAACGAGAAAATTTCTGATCAAATTGTTTGGTTTTACCAAAACTTAATATAGAGAAGATTACAAGACTACAAGCTCCCGTGACACATGAATACACAAGACTACAAGCTTCACTACAATGTTCAGAACGATGTTCACTAACCACATTTAACACTAACACTAACCATATATCTAACACCAACCAGAATCAAGACATGTTCATTTGAGAGTGAGCTGTAAGGGAGGGAACGAACCTGGTGACATGGTGATCAGAACGATGAACCTCGTAGACACGTTCATCTTCTCGTGGCAAACAAACTACAGAGAGAGAGACCACAAGAACATTCGAGTATAAGTCTCAACCACAGTCATCTGTCATTTTAAAAGGGGTAAAGTTAGCTATCCAGAGGGGTATGATCATGAGTTTCACTAGATACTGACCTGATTCAAAGTTAAAGTTCCAGTTTTGTCACTGCAAATTGTTGTTGCTGAACCCATGGTTTCACAAGCTGAAAGCCTCCTAACCTTTTAGCAAATGAAATGTAGTCAGAAAATGATCAACAAGAGATAATTAAAGCTACAGAAGAACTATATTTTTATTTAACAAGGTTACCTCACAAGAAGAGCTACCAGTACAACAAGAGCCACCGTGAGCCCCACTATACCGATGAAGGTTGCAAGACCGTTCACACTGACATGTGTCTTCTAAGATACGGCTCTTCCATCACCTAATTAAGAGACGTTTTTAATGTAATTACATTTTTTTCTTTTTCTTTAAATCATAAATACACTAAGAAACCTATCTTAAAGACTGCGTTAATCCTGCTCGCTTCCAGCTTTGTTCTCAGTAATGGGTTGTAAAGTGGGCCGAGAACGTCATTATTGGGCGAAAACCAAGCCTTTAAATATAATTTTAACAAAAAAAAAACAAATCAATAATTTAAGCTTCTCTCTCTATCGGATAATAAAATATTAATAAGAGCATATAAGAGATGGTGACAGACAGACAAATACGCTGTCGTTTTAACGTAATTTCCTCAAAAATTCCAAAGAATTTTCTTTTCTCCACGCTGTATCTGCGAAAACTAAAAAAAAAAAAAAAAAAAAAAAAAAAAAAAAAAAAAAAAAAAAAAAAAAAAAAAAAAAAAAAAAAAAAAAAACGTCTTCTTAGAATCCAAGCGTCGTATGGTTTAAGCTTCTCTCGACTTCTCCCATCGATCTCTTCTTCCTCCTCCGGCTTCAAGTCGCCGGATTCGGATTGTACTTGATCTCCCGCTTCGCGATTCCAAGGTAACATTTTAGCTTCCTAATCCGTGAATAGATCTCATCCTATTCGTCATTATTGTCTGCTGATTTGATTTTTTTCCGATTATTGATGTAGCAGGAGGCATATATGATTGGTGTGATTCTGGATTTCCGGCGATTTGTTGAGATATTTTGGAGTATATAGTATTCATAGGTTTTGGAGATTGCTTAAAATCATAGGACTTTTGTTAGTCTGAGATAATTGGAGCTTGTTGGAGATGGATGAAGAGGCTTCTTCTTGGATTAGGAGGACTAAGTTTTCTCAAACGGTTTCTCATCGTCTTGATTCCTCCAAGTTGTCCTCTCTCTCTTTTAAATCTAACCAAGAGAAGCTCCCCGGACCCAAAACAACACCTTCCACAGCTGATGTATACGTTGTTGATTCCGAAGTGCAGATAAACCCTGTAACCAACAAGCAGAGGTCTGTTTCCCCCTCTCCTCAGACGCCTCTTCCTCAAGTCTTCAAGGAAGCCAAGTCTGAGCGTAAGAGATTCTCTACTCCGCATCCAAGAAGAATTGACTCAGAGAAAGCAATGAAGCCCAAGTTCTCCACCTTTGAGAAGCGAAGATCGATCAGTTTGCAGTCCCCATCAGTTCCCATCAGAGATCTAAGCACTCTGAGAATCCAGGAGAGGGTGAAGACACAGAGCAAGAAGGACAACACTGGATGGTCTAAGCTTTTGAACAATGGTGGTCGTAAGGTTAGCGCTTCGGAAGCTGCTGAAGAGTACCGTGTTGATATGTCGAAGCTCTTACTTGGGCTTAAGTTTGCTCACGGGTTACATAGCAGGCTTTACCATGGGAAGTATGAAGATAAAGCTGTTGCCGTGAAGCTTATCACTGTCCCTGATGATGACGAGAATGGATGCTTGGGTGCTCGTTTAGAGAAACAGTTTACCAAGGAAGTCACCCTTTTGTCACGGTTGACCCATCCTAATGTTATTAAGGTGATTCCACTCTCTTTTCATATTTTCTTTTGGCCATTTTTGCTCAAATTTCTTTTCTTGTTTTGAACAGTTTGTGGGAGCGTATAAAGATCATCCTGTATATTGTGTCCTCACTGAGTATTTACCTGAAGGATCATTAAGATCCTATCTGCACAAGCCTGAGAACAGGTCTCTTCCTCTGAAAAAGCTGATAGAGTTTGCTCTGGATATCGCAAGAGGAATGGAATATATTCATTCACGACATGTAGTTCACCGGGATTTAAAGCCAGAAAACGTATTGATAGACGAAGACTTTCAACTGAAGATTGCTGACTTTGGGATTGCCTGCGAGGAGGAGTACTGTGATATGCTGGCGGATGATCCAGGGACTTATAGGTGGATGGCACCTGAGATGATAAAACGGAAACCTCATGGGAGAAAGGCCGATGTTTACAGCTTTGGACTTCTTTTATGGGAATTGGTAGCTGGAGCAACCCCGTATGAGGACATGAATCCTATTCAAGCTGCTTTTGCAGTAGTGGACAAGGTAAAGCATTTTGACTATCTCATGACTATTTTTAAGTCCTTTATTGTTCAGTTGTTTCAACTATTTATGACCTGAAAATGTTGATCTTTGGTTCAGAACTTAAGGCCAGTTATCCCGGGAGATTGTCCAGCAGCCATGAAGGCTCTGATAGAGCGTTGTTGGTCGGTTGCACCGGATAAGAGACCCGACTTCTGGCAGATAGTGAAAGTGCTTGAACAGTTCGAGGCTTCGCTTGAACGTGAAGGGAACTTGAATCTGGCTTCAAACAAGATCTGCAAGGACCCTAGGAAAGGTCTGAAACATTGGATTCAAAAGCTTGGACCCGTCCACGGAGGCAGCAGCGGCATTGGTGGCTCGGCTGTCTTGCCTAAGCCTAAATTCGCTTGAGAGATGTGTAAGAGTTCTCATTTTGTAAATTTTATATATATAATACAAAAGGGTTTTGTGTTGTTTTGTGTCATGTTGTTCTGTCCTGTCCTGTTTTTGAGGGTTGTGATGTGATATTTCATCTTCTCTGGATGCTGTATTGCTGTGTAATGACGATCAAACTAGGGAATGGTTTGTGATTTGATGTTTATGGGATCCCATATACTAGTCAAGACTCTTCCCATCTATTCTCAATCATTAATAATTTTATAAGATCAAATCTTCTCTTCTTTTGCTAGTTGACATTCATTAATAATCATTGTAGATGAAAAGAAAAATTGTAAATTCAGATTATCCCAAATCTTAATTATAAAAGAATGCAAAAGAAAATCTTCTCTGCCACCGATGCAGGATTCCCTTTATCATATGTTTTGCTCATCATTGATGATGATGCCAAATCATGCTTTGACTTTCCTCTTCCAAGTTTCGTATACAAATGTATTCAATATATAAATCAAATAACAAAGAAAAGAAAGTACAGTCTTCATGTGTATGTATATATTCAGAGTAAGTAAAAGATATGTTTTTACAAATTGGAGTCATCAAGGAGAGAGTAACTCCGTGCTGTTCTCATCGTCTATAATCTTCGGTAAAGCATATCTGTCCGAATCACGACCAATGAAGCTATGTGTTGCTGAAGAAGAGGAAGAAACAGAAGGGGAAGAAACAAGAATTGTCTCTTTCATATCTCTCCTTATACCCCACAGCTTCTCCACACATTCTTTCATAGCCGGGCGTGTACCTCTCGTTGGACCAACACATTCTCTAGCCAGTCTCAACATCTTCTCAGCCACTTCTATTGCAGCTCGGTTTCTCTTGAGCAATGGATCCATTACAAGAACAGTTTCACCGTCTTTGAGTCTACTCAATGCCTTCACAAAATTAAAAAAAAAAAACGAGTTATATCTCTTTGGTGTTAATCTTGGAAGTGTCTTATATCTATTTGCACTAGTTAAAAAGCATATGGTGACGTGCACCAGTATGGTATGTCTTTTAGGATTAGAAAAAATATTTTTTTATAGAATAAGGATGTTTTCTTAAAAAAAAAAAGAAATTAAGTTTTGAAGCTAATATAAATACAAATGTAATGAATTGTAAATTTATTTACACATTATCAATATAAAAACCTTAAACGGGTATTTGACTCAATTAGTTTGTTCCTGTAAGTTTCTTTACTTTGTTCAAGTTAGTTCGCGTTGAGACTTGAACTCTCGCGATGATGATACTGAAGAGAGAGAAAAGTTACTTACCCACTTAACCGTGAGGCGGTCTTTGCGTGGTCTCTTTAACTCAATGGGACGTCTTCCAGTGACAAGCTCTATAAGCAAAACACCAAAAGAGTAAACATCACTCTTGTCTGAAAGTTGAAACGTCCTGAGGTAATCAGGATCAACATAGCCTGCAGATCCTTTGACCTGAGTTGATACATGAGTAGCACCTGGATCTTCAGAAACCAAACGAGCAAATCCAAAGTCTGCCACTTTGGCTCTTAGCTTCTCCGTGATGAGAATATTTGATGCTTTAATGTCTCTATGTATAACTGGAGTATCTGCATATAGATGATAGTTTCTTGTCACTAAAGTTACACTTCAAGATCGATACAAAAAAAAACAGAGAAGAGGTCAAAGTGTACCTGTATATGTGTGGAGATAGGTCAAAGCATGAGCTACATCAATAGCTATCTCAAGACGCTCTGCCATTTCAAGGCGGTTACCTCGTAAACCTGCGTTGAGACACTTCTTTAAGTTCAGATTATTCTATATGCTATAAAAGGAAAGTACCTCTTGTAGCTTACCATCTATATGTTCTCTTAGGTTTCCATTGCCAACGTATTCCACAACTATAACCTTTTCATCTTCATGTTCCAAGAATCCATACAGCTTTACTAAATTCATATGCTCGATCTTTGACAAAGTGTATATCTCATTCTTGAACTCTCGCAACCAGCTTCTTCCATAGTTGTTCTGCCACAGAATTTTCAGTTTTAGATCTTTTCTTTTCTCTGAATAAGTATTCAAGATTTAAATCTCTCATACCTTTCTTGCACGTTTGATAGCAACAAAGGTTCCATCATCAAGCTTTCCTTTGAAAACAGTTCCAAAGCCGCCTTCTCCGATCTGATGAACGGTTGAAAAATTCGCAGTTGCTCTCTGAAGCTCGGCAAAAGAAAACATTACTGGGCCATGGTGCCAACTCTTGCTTGAAGAAGAGTCTCTGCCAGGACTTTTAAATCTTGAACCAGAAAATCTATATTGACCTGAAACTTTTGACCCTCCATAAGAGCTTGGTGTAGAATAACCAGACCACCCTGACACTGCACAATATACAGAAACAAATCTCATCCATCAAAAGACATACATCACAAAGTGCTTTAAAGAGTTCAAAGCATGTTCTTGATTCAAGAAAAAGATTTGATCAAACATCTACATATGCTTACATGTAGATTCTCTATCAAGGTTGCTGCAGTCTCCAGGATCAGATCGACATTCTCTAGGCTTTAGCTTTCTCTGTCCTGTGAAAATAAAAGCAAAGACTCCTACCACTTTCTTGGCTGCCCGTTTGATAGCTCCGATGGTGGAGACATTCCTCACCTTGGCAACAGTTCCTGCATCACTCCAGTTATACTCAGAAACAGATTTTTGAGGCTTTCCATTTGGGGAGAGGAGAGGCGTTGGGGTTCTGCTCCTCATTGGTGTATGTTAAGGAGACATGGTAATAGGAAAAAAGTGAAATATTATTTCTTATGTCCATAAGTCCAAGAAAGAAAGTTTGTGGCAGTCATGTAAGTTTCTTTTTCCTTATGTTATATATATGCGTGTTCATATAATATACGCATAATCATCCGGTTATTGTCTGTTAACAGATAATATTAACATATATATATAAATGTTCTTTAATGTGTTGTAGACTGATTCAAAGAGCTTGATTGGTCTTTGCAAGTTTTCTGTTATTCTATTTTCATAGTCAATGGAAAATGCGCAGTGATTGTTTGCTGATTTTTTTTGTATACTTTTGACTTTTCCACACAAGAAGACTTGAAACTAGAAAATGACAAATTAATGTTAATACCTGTTTAGTCTAAGGAGAAGGAAATTTAAGAAAAGAGTAAAAAGTCACACAAACCTATATCCTATAAATGAATTATCGAGAGAGCACTTAGAACTCAAGAAGTAAAATGAGTAGCGGAATAATCATGTTGCACCTAAAGTAATTTTCTTTATCTATGAACATGAAATGTTTACTGGCTATTTTAAATATATCCAATAGAGAATCAGAAGAGGAGACAAACTAAGATCTTCTATTTACAAAGCGGATGTATCTTGTTTCTGATTGTTACAATGGAAAAAAAAAGATAATTCTATTTAAAGCTGCAAGTTGTCTACATGATCTACCAACAAGTCCAAAGTGGTGGATCGAGCTGGCAAGAAAGGTCCACATATATAGTTAGAGATGAATGATCATTACATCGTGGAAATTATATGTAACACCGTATTTTCCGAAATAATTTAAATAAATAATAAGTCTGAAATCTCCAATTATTATTTATTAAATGTCAATTCCAAAGTCGTAAATCCAATAAATGATCATAAATCCAAATAATATAATAAATCCCGAAAATATCGATAAAATCATAAAAACCGCAAGTCTGAAAATGAAAGAAATAAAACTTCCAAAGCACCAATCCGATAGCAATTACTCATGATCGTCAGTCTCACCTGAAAGGGGGAAAGAAGGAGGGGTGAGTAACATGGGAGTTACTCCGTGAGGTATGAGATGGTAAACCATAAACCACTGACTCAGTACATAGCACTACGACTATGTAGGCCTAGTTCTAGCATGAAACAAACACGGTGTCTAATACACCACATAAAACATCAAATGCGCTGATAGTGCATAATTAATCACACACCCTGCATTCTCCTTATACGGATATAAATATATAACTCTATGCGCCGCAAGTACAAGAGTCCATCCTTGTACCCCGCAATCACCTATGCGCCGCTAGTACAAACGTCTTTGTACCCCGCAATCCCCATACAATGCGCCGCTAGCATAGACGTCCATATACCCCGCAATCTCCATACAATGCGCCGCTAACAGAAACATCTCTGTGTCCCGCAATCTCC
>NC_027756.1:41882706-41885586 GCF_000695525.1 Brassica oleracea var. oleracea | reverse complement strand
TATAAATAACAGTTCTTAATTCATTCAATTCAGCTAAACAAAACAAAACAAAATAATACTAATTTCGTTTCACAAATAAAATAAACAAACAAGACTCTCAAACATACTCAATTCACAGAGACGGATCATGTTTCGAAACTAAACTTTCCATAATAGTAGTACTAAACTAGCTCGGGATTTAATGGGATAGCCCTCACCTTAGCCACTGGCTGAAATAAACAACGGAAGATGCAGTCAACTGAGGTCAACTGCAACACGACAATCAACGACTTAGGCTCAGATTCTCTAGAAATAAAGTTTTCTAAAATGGAAACTTTCCAAAAATGGAACCTTTCCAAAAATGGAACATTTCCTAAAATAGAAACTTTCCTAAAATAATAACCTTCCTAAAATAGATTCCTATAACTAGAAGTAAGGAGGCGACAAACTTACTAGAAAAACCCGCCGGAAGCTCGTCCAGAAATCTCGCCGGAAGCTCGTCCAGAAATCTCGCCGGAAGCTCGCCCATAAATCTCGTCGGATGCTCACCCGAAATTCCACCGGAAAAATTCACTAGTGACTGGTCGTCGGATAATTCAACAACAACTCGTCACGCGCAAAGAAATACTTTGACTTGATGAGAATAAAGAGAAATGGTAGAGCTTCTTATATAAGAGAAAGGAAGGGAGGTAGGTTTTCTAAACTTCCGATGTGGGACAAAATAAAAAGAATGGTTTTGGGTTTTAATTTAAAAAAAAAACAAATGGGCTTCCCAACATTGAGTCACGGTCATTACAATTCTCCCCCACTTGATCGAAATTCGTCCCGAATTCCAAGACGGAACCCGAGAAAAACTTTAACGAATACGAAGGAGAGAAGGACACGAGATGAAAACAAAGGAAACAAACAGAACCTTGATCTTCATCAACTCCAAAAGAAAAAGTCAGAAACGCTAACGACTAAACGAATGATTCTGGACAGAAGGGTGTCACCTTTATTTTGAAATTCTCAATCCCAAAGAAACATTAAAAATTGCTAAAATTCGAGTCTCATAAATTGCCATCTCAGGTCGGAGCTGGGACGGAACCCCGCTCTGATACCAAATTGTAACACCCGTATATTCCGAAATAACTTAAATAAATAATAAGTCTGAAATCTCCATTTATTACTTATCAAAAATCAACTCCAAAGTCGTAAATCCAATAAATGGCCATAAATCCAAATAATATAATAAATCCTGAAAATATCGATAATATCATAAAACCCGCAAGTCTGAAAATGAAAGAAATAAAACTTTCAAAGCACCAATCCGATAGCAATCACTTTTGGTCGCCAGTCTCAACTGAAAGGGGGAAAGACGGAGGGGTGAGTAACAGGGGAGTTACTCCGTGAGGTATAGGATGCTAAACCACAAACCACTGACTCAGTACACTACGACTATGTAGGCCTAGCTCTAGCATGAAACAAACACGGTGTCTAATACACCACATAAAACATCAAATGCGCTGATAGTGCATAACTAGATCGCACACCCCGCATTCTTCTTATACGGATATAAATATATAACTCTATGTGCCGCTAGTACAAGAGTCCATCCTTGTACCCCGCAATCACCTATGTGCCGCTAGTACAAACGTCTTTGTACCCCGCAATCCCCATATAATGCGCCGCTAGCATAGACGTCCATATGCCCCGCAATCTCCATACAATGCACCGCTAACACAAACGTCTCTGTGTCCCGAAATCTCCACACAATGCGCCGTTAGCACAAAATCTTTGTGCCCCGCAATCTCATAACAGACTTATGTATACATATATAAATAACAGTTCTTAATTCATTCAATTCAGTCAACCGTTGAATCCTCTATTATCCTATTTCCGGTTTAACAATCAATAGTAATAAAAAACAAACAAGACTCTCAAACATACTCAATTCACAGAGACGGATCATGTTTTGAAACTAAATTTTCCATAATAGTAGTACTAAACTAGCTCGGGATTTAATGGGATAGCCCTTACCTTAGCCACTGGCTGAAATAAACAACGGAAGATGCGGTCAACTGAGGTCAACTGCAACACGACAATCAACGACTTAGGCTCAGATTCTCTAGAAATAATGTTTCCTAAAATGGAAACTTTTCTAAAATGGAACCTTTCCAAAAATGGAACATTTCCTAAAATAGAAATTTTCCTAAAATAGAAACTTTCTTAAAGTAGAAACTTTCCTAAAATAATAACCTTCCTAAAATAGATTCCTATAACTAGAAGTAAGGAGGCGACAAACTTACTAGAAAATCCCGCCGGAAGCTCGCCCATAAATCTCGTCGGAAGCTCACCCGGAAATCCCACCGGAAAAATTCACTAGTGATTGGTCGTCGGATTATTCAACAACAATTCGTCACGCATAAACAAATACTTTGACTTGATGAGAATAACGAGAAATGGTAGAACTTCTTATATAAAAGAAGAGAAGAGAAGTAGGTTTTCTAAACTTCCGACGTGGACAAAATAAAAAAAATAGGTTTTAATTAAAAAAAATTAAATGGACTCCCAACGTTGGATCACGGTCGTTACATTATCTTGGCCACAAATCAGCTAAACGATTAAGAAAACCAACTCTCACTAGTCACTTCAAACGCTAGGTTGAAACGAAAAGGTGCACTATAAAAAAAACTAAATGAATATTAGGACATAGTGATGTCATTTCAACATAAAATGAGGTAGAAAGAAAGAATATAAACTAAAGTTGGTCATTCTTTCCCGGCGATCGTGCTCCGGCCGACGAACAAACAACCAGAAATGGGTTTATTTTTCATCCTATTGGGCCCGAATAACGAACGGCCTTGCCCTCACAAAAATACAGTTCTTCATTTCTTCTTTGTTTATGAATTTATTAGTTAA
>NC_027756.1:41881710-41882612 GCF_000695525.1 Brassica oleracea var. oleracea | reverse complement strand
GGATCGGATCGGTCTATCATGGTTAGTGTCTTATAAATCAGTTTAACTTATTTTCATATATTCATCTTAGGTTTGTTTCAGAGTTGTTTATATACCAAAAATCAACTTATCATTTTTTCATTTAGGTGGTTTGGATGAGCATTGTAAAATTACACTTTCGTCTAGCCATCTTTGTCCGTTGGTGGACGAAGTCGTCGGAAAATTCCAATACTTATCGGAAAGAAAGGGGCAAAGAAAAATCAGTACAATCACATTCAGACAAAGCAATGGCTGGTGTATTTTTGGGACCTGCTGCTATGGTTTTATTGCTTAATAAAAGAACAAAACACACTCTTTGGGAACTTGTCGTAACTCCGAATCTCTATGTCACTCGTCGGTCGTTGCTATCCACACAAGTTTAGAGAAAATTACTCCCTTATATCTTACGTAAATGCCATAAAATAGGATATTATCACGAATAGGTCACCTTTTCGTAAATGTTTTTATTTTTCAAATACAATGTTAGTTTTCTCCGGTTTCACAATTAATTATACAAATAATGACGATCCAATATATGAACAACACGCTTTATTTAAAAAAAAATTAAGGTCGTAGCTTGAAAAAAGATGTTGTTCAAAAAAAAAAAACTATAACTCTTTTCGCTCTCTACATGAAAATCAACCACTAATAAAAACTCTAATACATCCAATTAAAGAATTACAAAAAGTTGACATTTGTTATAAAAAAACTAGAATTTTATTGTATCGAGGAAATTTAAATAAGGGCAAAATTTTATACCCGTATGAGAAGATAACACTGATAGCAAGAGAGGATGTGTTATTAGAAGAAGAAGGAATGGTGTGATTACAATCGATCGAAACGATCGTTTATATAGAAGAGAAATTCACTGTGCAAATAGTGCA
>NC_027756.1:41875077-41877122 GCF_000695525.1 Brassica oleracea var. oleracea | reverse complement strand
GCCGACCAATTAATAATAAACAGAATATAAGGCGGCTCGGCCGACCAATAAATAATAAACAGAATATAAGGCGGCTCGGCCGACCAATAAATAATAAACAGAATATAAGGCGGCTCGGCCGACCAATAAATAATAAACAGAATATAAGGCGGCTCGGCCGACCAATAAATAATAAACAGAATATAAGGCGGCTCGGCCGACCAATAAATAATAAACAGAATATAAGGCGGCTCGGCCGACCAATAAATAATAAACAGAATATAAGGCGGCTCGGCCGACCAATAAATAATAAACAGAATATAAGGCGGCTCGGCCGACCAATAAATAAATTAAATTAATAGTAAATAATATAGGCGGTATTCCGGCCATTATAACATGATATAAATAATAGTAGAGGCGGTATACCGACCATTATAACAGGGTATAAATGATACAAATAAATTTTACCGAATCGCAGAGTGATCGTGCTGATAACGTGTTATAAAAAAACTAGAATTTTATTGTATCGAGGAAATTTAAATAAGGGCAAAATTTTATACCCGTATGAGAAGATAACACTGATAATAAGAGAGGATGTGTTATTAGAAGGAGAAGGAATGGTGTGATTACAATCGATCGAAACGATCGTTTATATAGAAGAGAAATTCACTGTGCAAATAGTGCAGCGGGCCCCATATCTTTTATATTTTTCAACGTTTGCGGCTAATCTTTCATAACAACATTGAATTAATTTATTGATTCGAAGGGAATCCAAAGAAATGATGGAAGCAGCCAAATATTTACTCCCAGGTTAAAACAAACAAACAAGTACTCTATAGTGGCACACGTGTTTTCACCATTTAATAATTCTTAGGTCCTTCCATTAAATTATTTTATAGATTTCACTAATTAAGGGTTGTCCTACAAACGCAGAGGTCAGACCCATAATGGGATGCGTTTGTACACATGTTCCTTTGTTTCTCTCTGCCACAGTCATGTGACACAATTATACTATTTTCCTTTTCTCCAATTTTTTATGTTCTTGCAAAACATAACAATAACATTAACTTCACTAACTTCTTTTTTTCTGACAAAAATCAACTCCAAACATCGAACAAGTCCTAGAACGATCTAGCTTCTCAAACTGGTGGAGCTTTTACCACAATAGGTTATAAAATTCCGAACACTCCATTTCAGATTGTACACGTCAATATTACTTTCTCGGTTAGAACAAGTGTTATAGCAACCAAAATATGTCTTGCCTCTTTGAACTTTTTTTTTAAAGTATGTTGAGAAATCTGACAACTGTGCTGGTGTACACATCGTTTTTACCACATTCACTAACATAACTTAGGAAAATGATGTCTACACCAGCACAATTAATATAACAAATTTACACAATTTTTAGTATCTAAATAGAAATTGTATTTAACATAAAAGCATGTATGCAACAACATATCATTTACTTACTCTCTTCATTAAATTTTGTAAATATCATTTTATCAAAAGAAAATATTACTAAATAAATGATAAAATAAAACTAAGCTTTTTTGAGAAAGAAAAATAAGCTACTTCATGGATTGGATAAATAAATAAAATACTAATTTCTCTAAAACTTAAAATGCTCATAAAATGATATTTTGAAGAAAGAAAAAATAGTTATATACAGTACATGACAATGACAAAGTTATTTGATTGAAATTTTTTAAAGTAAATAATGTACGAAATAAACATAAATACGCACTAACACATTAAAAATAAGCTATTTCATTTAATATAAATGAAGAAAAAGGGTTTAAGACAAGGGAAAGGGGTTGTTCAATAGTGTTGAGAAACGCCATTTCTCTCTCTCTCTCCAAAAATGGCACTGACCCATTCGACTCCACTCTCTTCTATTCACTACTGAAACCACTCCTGAGCCCTAAAGCCATCATGACCCACCACCAATCCCAGCGCCGTCGCCGTCGTCACTCCGCCGTCTGTAACCGTCATCCCACTTCCAAACCCACCACTGGCTTCTGCGCCACCTGTCTCCGCGAACGCCTCTCCACCATCGAAGCTCTCTC
>NC_027756.1:41868291-41874904 GCF_000695525.1 Brassica oleracea var. oleracea | reverse complement strand
CCGATCAAGCCCCCGAGCTCCGCCGTGCTCGCTCGCACTCCGTTCGTGACGCATCCGCCGCAGATTTCGATCAGCCACGACGCAGATCGGGTGACGACGGCTCTCTCCACGACCGATTCGCCGACGACGACGAAGAAGAGAGGCTGGGAAGCTCGATTCGGATTCCAGATTTGAAAGAGGAGGAAGAAGAAGATGAAGGAAGAGTGGGTATGAGGCTCCTTGAAGAAGACGGAGAGCAGGAGACGATGAAGGAGTTTATAGATCTCGAATCAAGAACTCGCCAAATCAAGAAGAGCAACGACAAAGATTCCTCCTCCTCCTTCACATCTGTTTTCAGCAGAACGCTTAAGAAACTCTCTCTCAAACAACATCCCAAGAACTCCCTAAACGGCGACGTTTACTCGAAAACAGCTCTTGGCCGTCGTTCATGTGATGTGGATCCCAGGTTGTCTCTCGACGCAGGTCGAGTCTCTTTCGAGGAGCCTAGAGCGTCATGGGACGGATGCTTGATCGGGAAGACGTATCCAAAGCTGATACCTTTGTCATCCGTGACCGAAGATGCTAAAGCCTCGCCGGAGAAGAAGCCAGGCGGGACAGCTCAGACGAGGGATTACTACTTGGACTCACGGCGGAGAAGAAGCTTTGATCGGTCATCAAAGTTGTCACCTGAAGGTGTTGGTTTGTTTCATGGAGCTAAGTTGCTTGTTACCGAGAGGGAACTGAGGGATTCGAATTGGTATTCCATCAAAAACTACAAACCGGAGAGCTTAGAGTTAGCTTCCAAAGGCGTAGTTTGTGTTGCTGGTAGTGGCGAGGTGAAGCAGGATGGTTTTGGTTTGAAGAAGGCTGGAAAGAAATGGGGGAAAGGATGGAGTCTTTGGGGGTTGATTCAGAGGAAAGGTGATACAGCGAAGAACAACGAGGTTAAAACCGAGCAAAGTTTGAAACTTGGAGGAAATGCAATGGAGGGTTCTCTCGCTGAGTCTCTCTTGAAGCTTAGGAGAGTGGCTAAAGGAGAAAGCAACGGTGATGTTAGCGAGAAACTCTTGAGAAGTTACAGCGTTAGTGCAAGGAAGTCTTGTGATGGTGGCGTGTTTCATGGTGCTTCTATTCTTGATGGCTTCGAAGGTGGAAGAAGCTCTTGTGATGGTCTGTTCCATGGGTCTATTACTGGCGGTGCTGAGCCTGCAAGAAGAAGCTTGTGCGAAGACATTCAGAGAGACGCCAAGCTTGGTGGTGCTTCGTACTCGCCGGATAGCCTCAGAAACGGTATGGTTAGATTCTACTTGACGCCACTAAAGAGCAACTCTGGGAAAAGTAGGCTGATGAATTAGTCTTGATGTGTGATGGATAATTATATTTGATAGTACTGTGTTGTAATTAGCCATTACCATATGTATGTTTACTTGTTATCCCCATTGTTCTATAGATAATATGAAGCCAGATCATATGCTTATCTTTGTTCTATCTACTTTCTATGTGTTATCAAAGCTCTCAAGAGTTCAATACAATGGTGATTTTGTTCAAAGATTGATCTGAGCCTCTTCGTCAAACATTTTCTTCTCCATTTCTTTCTGGTAGTTATCAGCTTCACCTTCGGATTCAACAATCCCTTTAGGACCAATCCTTGTGCCGACCATTCCTCCCTTTGCAACAAAATCCTCTATGGCCTCTGTATCACCTGGATAAGGAAACTCACGGCCGCTCATTCTCATACAAATGAGCCAATTCTCTCTCCTCCTTTGGTCTCGTCCACCACCCTAAAGGAGAAGTCTCGTTGTATAATCACGCCGCGCCAAAGATTGTGTAGGTTCATAGCAATGCTTTACCAACTTGTTTCCAAAAGAACATATCGTCACGCCATAGTCCAACCTTCTTAAGGTATTTGTCGGCATCCATCGACTTCAAGGCCTCTAAGTTGGTAACAAGCATCCATCGACTTCAAGGCCTCTAAGTTGGTAACATCAACAAGCAACCTTCTTAAGGTATTTGTCGCCATAGTCCAACCTTCTTAAGGTATTTGTCGTTATCGTCACGCCATGAGCTTACATGATTTCGTTCAGACATTTCATGGAACACATTAAGTCGGGAAACAAGCTCGCCAGTTTTAGCCTGTTGAAACTGTTTCCGCGCCATCTTCTCCGAGCTAGCTACGACCAAGCTTCTGTAGGATGATCAGTGAGCTTAGCCAGACCACACAGAAAGCTCAGCAAACGCTGTCGTTTTAGATATATAGGCCCAGTCAACTTTGTTTCGGGCATTACTATTTACTATCATTGACTGAAAAACGTTTACGAAATGATTGGACGTTACGGGTTTCTTCTTGGGGTAAAAAACGATCACGACAGAATTAACACTTGAATGTCGTCAAAAAATACTTTTCAAAGAAGTAATTTTCGTAAAAATTACAGAAAAAAATTTTTACAATAAATTTATTGAAAAGACTTATCCGAAACACCAATAGTCCAAGAACACATTCATAAAACGTCAGAAAATGATCTAAACAAGGTCGCCACGTAGCAACCGGTCCGCGAACGAGCCGGTCGCTATGTAGCGACCGACCAATCCACTCGGTCGTAGCGACCGACCCGCGACCGATCCGGCGCAGACCAGGTCGCTGCTTAGCGACCGAACTGTCTCGGACATCGATCAACGGGTACGACCTCAATCCGTTCATTATCGTATGTTCCTCAATGCTAGCTCCCATGTACCGCAGCCATATCATTTCTCACATCATTCCGATCAAAGTTATCGTTGAAACTTTGCGATAAAAACCGCGAGAACTTGTTTTTGTCGAAAAGAAAATCATAACAAACGTTTCATGACGAAAGACGGCCCAACGAGGTTTAAAACGCGACTACAAGCTCACTTACGATTCTTTAAGAATGAGCTCGTAGATACTATGGCGGGTTATGTTTTTATAAAAACAAATATAAAGATAAGTTTCCGCAGAAAAAAATTTAAGTTTCCGCGGATAAACATGAAAATCGGAAAAAGTGGAATATCTCCATTTTTTCACTTAAGACGGCTTAAGGGCAGGAAGGGAAAAGCTAAAATCGACTTTGGAGGAGTATATAAGGAGTCCTAAGCGAGAGGCACAAAGGGGAGAAATCTCGGCAAAACTTTGAGGCATTATTCTCGACATGCTCTGTTTCTATGACTGGCACCCGATTACCAGACGAACGCGCACAAGCAGTTCAATCTCTTGGTCCACTCTTGAACTACGCTTGGCTTGATCCTCGAAAATGGTACGTAGGCAGCCTTTCATAAGGTTCAGTCCGAAATCAATCAAAACAATTTTCATATCTTTTCCATCTTCTGTTATCGAGCTGCGACTCAACTAGGTTTAAGGTTTTAGGTTGCTAGAACTAGGTAATTCGCTGACAGCTCTTGCGGCCGAAGCTTTTATAATCTCTTGTAATGATCGCAACGCTCTTACGCAGATTCGAAATAAGATCTACCTTTTTCTATAAATTTGTTTTGTTATCTTTTCATACTTTCTACATTTATTTGGTCACTTGTCGTTGGCTCTCGCAGAGAATCCGGGACCTCAGGGAAAGTTAGGATTTTCTGACTTTCCTCCGATTACGAAAATCGACGGTGTGAATTTCGGTTCTCACATTTGTCTAGTAGTAGGATGCCGTTTCTATGATGTTCTAGGCTATTGTTTACTCCCTCCCTTTCATTACATTGTGTTTTTTTTAAAAAAATATTTCAAAAAGATACTATCTTCAATTCATTTTTATGAAATAATAATGGTTAATTATAGATTTTTAAAATATTAATTGTATTTATTAAATTTTTATTGATTTTAAATTATGAGAAATAGATAATCACAAAAAATTATGCATTTATAACTAAAATTTAATATGTTTTATTAATATATTTAAAAATTTTAAAACATATCTAATCTATTAATTTAGGGTCTTAAATTTATCTACTGTTGAAAGTTGTCATTTAAATTTTGGACCCTTTCATTTTTGTTTGAAAGTTACTTAATTTATGGACCATTAAAATTTTGTTACATCTAACTATTATTATACACTACTAAGATTACAGGACCCGACAACTAAAACAAAACAAACATTAAATCTATTAAAACCTAACCAATCTCATTATCCGAAATTAACAATACAAAAACAAAACCCACGGTTATGTACTATTACATTAACAATACAAGACCATAAGTGGACCTCATCTTCGTATATTTGCTTCTCTTGAGATCATAAACTGCAACATAATACATCATATTACTTAATATTTTTGTCCATCTTTCATCCCAGTCCATGTTCAAAAAGGAGAGTACACTATAATTTGTCCACTTAATAGCAAACAATGCTTACAGCTGTTCTTTCTTACAATGACCCACATTTAGTATGAGATCACTTTCTTTTCTGTTAAACTTAGAGAAACCAGCCAATATGAGCACAATGGTTACAGTTTATAAGATTCAATCATATATAAATTATATCATGATCATCTTTTACGTTACATAAGTTTTTTTTTGTTTATCATAAACCACAACATACGATTTATACACGTGTCTTTTATGTTAGATTAGTTTTTAGTAACAAATAAAAAATATTAGACACAGGTTATTAAAATAGATTTCATCAAATCTTTACAAACGTGTCTTCCAAACAAAAAAAACCGCAAACAGTTTACTTAGATTCTTTATTTTGTTATTCTGTTATATTTGATAAGAAGATATATAATTTCCAAGAATTTTTTCCTTAAATTCCCAGCTATCTATTTATTAATTTCCAATATACATTCGAAATATTATATATTTTAACTTTTTTATAACAACTTCTACAAAATACAGAAATCAGAATATGCGATCGATCTTGAAAATATGTAAATCAGAATATCCTAATGTCATTATACCTAATTATTCTTCGGTATCAAATCTAGGGCTGGGAAAAAAAAACTCGGATCCGAAAAACCGAACCGAACCCGGTACGAAAAAGTAGTATCGAACCCGAACCAATATTGATTAAATATCCGAACGGGTTCAAAATTTTGGTATTTAAAGAATCAAAACCGAACCAGATCCGAACCGAAATATTTTGGGTACCTGGATGTATCCGAAATAGATTTATAAACCTACATATTAATTATTTTTAGATTTAATGTATATTAAAACATCCAAAATATTTATAATACTTTTAAGTTATCCAAAATACTTAAAAATATATACAAATAGTCAAAAGTAAATATTTAAAATAGTTAAACTATACTCAAAACAAAAAAATACTTAAAATATTTATTTATTTTCTATCCAAATATTCAAACCAAACCAATTTATATGTTAAGTTTAGGTATTTTGACATATGTTGTTAAAATTTATATGTAATATATTATTTTATTGATAAAATATATAATGAATTTTAAAATTTTAAAAATAATTTCAATGGATTATCCGAACCCGAACCGAACCCGCAAAGATCTGAACCGAATCCGAACCAAATTTTAGAAATGCCCGAGTGGAAATGAAATCTTTGACCACAAAAATCCTAAACCCGAATAGATCCGAACCGAACCCGAATGGGTACCCGAATGCCCACCCATAATCAAGTCACTATAAATAATATTCCAGCACCTTATATGACCATACACCTCACATTCAAAAACTTAGACTCATGGCTATATCTTAAAAGTTAAAAGTAATTCCATACAATATTTGCGTCAAATATATCGGATCTTTTTAACAACAAAAATAGTTACAAAGACAATCATATTAATTTGTTAAAATAGTTTAATAACAATAATTTAAATAAAAAAAATGTTTTTAAGAAAAGAAATTCGAAATTACATTTCTATATCAAAATATTAAATTACAAACACAACATCTAACATTAGAAAAAAACAAAACAACATTGAAACTTTGTGCATAGAAAAATCAACATGTACACTATATTTTGTAACAATATCACAATTCAATATATCTATAAAAAGTTATTATACAGAAGTGAATTACATAAAAATATTCTAGACATATATAATCTATTACTAAATATATATATATATATATATATATATATAAATTCGACAAAATACTTGAAGTATATACAAATACTCAAAAGTAAATATTTAAAGGGAAAATTGGAAAAAAAGGACACTTTCAAGTTAGATTTGTCTCTCTAAAACTTTAGCTACATCTTTTGTCATATTAGGATTTTAATTTCCATAAATAACATTATACCCTCAAATTAATCTTAATTATATTATATTTAGATATTTCAATTAGATTTCTTAATATAATTTTATAAAATAAAAAGGCTAGAATAGATAAAAGGTATCCGTAGACCTAAATACCTTCTTGTCTTCTCCGCCTATCTCCTTCCTCTCTTCAATGGTGATTCACCGTTCTTCATCGGCTAGAACTCATAGTCTCATATCTATGTTTCTTCTTTTCTATTTAATCTTCTCGTTTTACCCTAATTTGTTTTTCACTTTATACTTCTTCTCCTCCCTACCTTCAACATGTATCAATGGCGATTTAGGGTAAGTGAAGAATCCTTGTTTCTTCATCGTAAATCATTAATATTTTCGTTTCTAATCTCATTTTTGTCTTACTCCTCTTTGTTTTTAGACACAATCAACAAAAAAA
>NC_027756.1:41854072-41867737 GCF_000695525.1 Brassica oleracea var. oleracea | reverse complement strand
TCATTAACTACTGCAGGAGGAAACTTAGATGTAATGCTAAAAGAACATGAAAGACACATTTTGTTAGCTGTTTGAGTGGATAAGAAGATTAATAGGGACATGCTCAAGCATCTCTTGCTGCAAATGACATCAAACAAGAATCTTTTAGGAGTCACAACATAGAGTCAGTTGATCTTTTGGTGAGGTCTTGTGTAAAGTTGAAAGCTAAAATTGTGAAAAGAAGAAATCAACAGAGGCAAAGAAGAAAAAAGAACTTCAACCACCATTAAACCCGAGAAACTTTAATGTTAACTTTTTTTTGTATTCTCGTCTGATTTGCAATTGTTTCTTAGAGATTTAATTTTGAAAAGATATTGAAATTCAAGAACATGATTACTGATCTCAAACCCTGAAAATGAGCCAATGAAAATCTCTATTATGATTACGATATGTTGAAGTTCCTAAGCGATTTGTTTGTACTCTTATGGGCTGTCCTACCAAAATAGAGAAGATATCACTAGAGACTCTATACACCAGATTTAACATAGATTAGAACCATGCCGTATTGATAGAGAGAAGAGATGATTATGTCGACGAAGAAGAGAAAAACACAAAGAACGAAAAGAAAAATATGTGGGAAGATGAGAAAAACGTGGGAGCAAATATTCTATGAGAGATTTAGGGTAGATTTAGTTCAGATTTAGAAAATATCTTTAACCGAATATGGAAGTTTCCATATTTTCCGGATTTGCCTAGAATATATATCCTAGCTTACGCAGAACACAGTAGAGTAGATGAGAAACATATTCTTCCTTAAGCGCCACATAAGATAAAAGGCAGAACACGTTATGGCACAAAATATAGATAAGGTATATCATTTCGTTGTGGCTATATATCGTTATCAAGCTGTAAGTATACTGAGGACATCTTTCTTGATTATAACGTTTCGAAATATAGCTGTGTTAGAATATATAAGAAAAGCTAGTTTACGTTGTATACCTAGGATATATCTATGTATAAAACTTAGTATCCGATTTCTAGACTAAGTAGATAACCAGAATGAGTATTCTAACTGTACATAGAAGATAAAATAACATATGATTCCACTTTTAAAAAAAAATCTTTTAAACATATATATTGTCATACTTATGTTTCCAATAGTTTTCATATTTTTTAACATTTTTAAAATTTAGTTTACCATTTTTTCCATAAAAGAAGGATAAAATATGTCCAGAATTGCCCAAAATATCAGAAGTCCTAATGTGACAAATAAAAGTTCAAAGTGTCTCATTTTTCCAATTTTCCCATATTTAAAATAGTTAAACTATACTCAAAAAACAAAAATACTCAAAATATTTATTTATTTTCTATCAAAATATTCAAACCAAACCAATTTATATGTTAAGTTTAGGTATTTTGACATATGTTATCCAAATTTATATGTAATATATTATTTTGTTGATAAAATATATAATGAATTTTAAAATTTTGAAAATAATTTCAATGGATTATCCGAACCTGAACCGAACCCGCAAAGATTTGAACCGAACCCGAACCAAAATTTAGAAATGTCCGAATGGAACTGAAATCTTTGACCACAAAAATCCAAAACCCGAATAGATCCGAACCGAACCTGAATGGGTATCCGAACACCCACCCCTAATCAAGTCACTATAAATAATATTCCAGCACCTAATACGACCATACACCTCACATTCAAAAACTTAGACTCATGGCTATATCTTAAAAGTAAAAGGTAATTTCATACAATATTTGCGTCAAATATGATCTTTTTAACAACAAAAATAGTTACAAAGACAATCATATTAATTTGTTAAAATAGTTTAATAACAATAATTTAAATTAAAAAAATTAGTTTTAAGAAAAGAAATTCGAAATTACATTTCTATATCAAAATATTAAATTATAAACCCAACATCTAACATTAGAAAAAAAAACACAACAACATTGAAACTTTGTGCATAGAAAAATCAACATGTACACTATATTTTGTAACAAAATCACAATTCAATATATCTATAAAAAGTTATTATATAGAAGTGAATTACATAAAAATATTCTAGACATATATAATCTATTACTAAATATATATAAAAAAAATCGACAAAACAATATCCGTATCTAGCTAGTATTATTTTGAAACAGAGAATATTAGATTAAGTTTGCGGACAATCACTGAATTTTCTTCGGAGAGAATTATATAGTTGGATTAGATGAGCTGTTATATAACAACTTAAACGGAGCTTTTAGCTCGCCTTTCTAACGAATTATTGAACTTCCAGGTCAAATGTCAATGACCACATATTTGGTATACTTTCTATATCCGGCCATATATATAGATATTATCTTATATAAACTTTAGATAAAAATATATAACTATATAAACTTAAAAACACAGTATTATATAAATTTTATAATTTAGATCTAAATTGATTCATACAGTTCGGAACATCAATACTATTAAAAGAGAAGAAGTCCTAAAAATCTACTTAAAACAAGTCATAGTTGGATCATTTCATTTAACTAGAATTCCTATTATTTCTCATACTACTAACTTAATTATTCTTCATTAAAGGTAAATTAGTCATAAAAAATGGTACTAACCTAATTCTCTACATATATGTTTACTATATACGCATTATTTCATCAAAATTATTTTGTGCTATTATTAAATAATGTCCACCCTATATTTGTATATGTGGTTACTTGTGATTTATTTAATAGTTAATACCTTCGAAAACTATAAACAGAATACAATATTCATTGTAAAAAAAATTGCATCTTTTACAGAGATCAACCATTATTCTATACCAACCTTATTAACTAAACTGATTTCATTAACCATGTTATATATATGAACACTTCAACACTATCATTTACAAACTAATCAATGTTTGTCACAACTTAATATTCCAAGTTGGTTGTATTATTTAATACCAAACCAGTTCCTATACGAATCCATAGATATGATTATGGTCTACATAAAACCGGTTCAATCTTTCCATCTGCTATATTTTCAGAAAATGGCTATTTATCTTCGGTTCTGTTAGATATTTAATCTAACCAATTATAAATCGGTTAGTGATGACTTCTAAAAACTTTGAAAACACTTTGTTATTTATTCACTATATCGATACTTTAAAATAGGTTAGCAGTAGAATTGTGTTTTAGAAAAAAATCTACTTATTTTAAAACGTAATATTATTTGTGAAATAGTTTTGATACGTACGTGTTATATTTTTTTGAATTATACAGAGGTATCATGGCCCCACAGAAGTGATCCAGACTAGTCACGTGTTGCCACGTGTCGGTTCTCTATCCCTGGCGATGCCGAAATGTTAATTCCCAAGTGGTCGGGATTCGAACCCAGGTGGCGGTACTCACAGCTGTAAGCCTTTTACCACTAGAACTAGAAGCCTCAGTTTACGTGTTATATATATATATATATATATATATATATATATATATATATATATATATATATATATATTTGAAATAAATAATTATATACATAAATTATACTTTTGGTTAACTAAATTATTTATCAACCAAATAAAAATATTCGGGTAATTCAAGTTTTCGGGTTATCCGGTTTATAAATATTATTTTTAGGATATTTTGTACTTATTTAAAAATTGAATGTAATTAACATTTTTAAATATATACTTTTTATTTAAAAATTCAGGTACTCATTTGGTTCTATGTTCAGTTTTAATTTTTCAGTCATAGATATATGATTTGCTCTATTATTTATGCTATTCAGTTCAATTTTGGTTTTTCAGTTTGGTACGGTTTGGTCCGTGGTTTTGGACAAATGTGCTCAAACTTATACGCTATCTTATATAGAAATTCGTTTAAAATCTATTTAATTACAAGCGTGGATAAAATTCTAGTAAAGACTTTAAAACAATCAAAACCACTATCTTCTAAGTAATAGTCTATTAATTTATAATTGTAAATTGTTAAATTTGTTACTATGTTTTAGTAGCATGTTTTACTACAAAGAAATTAAATCAAGATATGGTGTTGCTTGATGATATGGTGTTGCTTGATTTAGTCTAAAAGTCTGTTCGATTGTATTAATTAGCTCGTCATGGACCTTATTGTGAAGGAATATGATTTTCTATTAAGTCAAAAACATGGTTGATTGGCATTCGTAAATTATCCATTGAAAAAACTAACACTAAGCGATCCTGAGAAAGAGATCCATTGCTATTTAAAAACAATTGTTTAATTACGAAGAAAAAAACTTGATTAATTACAGTAGCTAGGTTCAGCATAACTTATATAAAGTTGATTAATAACACGCAAAATGAAAGGAAAAACAAGTTGGGTGAGATTAGTTAGATGATGAGGAGGTACTTAGACCTAAAATATGGTTGGGCCACCAGATCACCTAAGCCCTTTTGACTTGTAAACATCTCATATCTTAATCTTCAATTTTACATTCATTTTATTTCCATTATATTTAATCTCTCTCGAATCTAACCAATGACCTTTCCTCTTCTTATTATGTCCTCTTCCAGTGCATTCCATTTAAAGAGCTTACATTTCACGGCTCTTCTATTTCTTCAACCTAACAAGTAAAAACGACATTACAACAGTTTTCTACATACCACAGCTAAAACTTTCCTTCGTAGCTCATACACACATATTGACATATATATAGACACACATACATTATTCAATCCATAACAACATCAAGACAAAAAGACTTTATCAGTGAATATGGAGATTCCAAGACGATTTAGCGTATGCATCCTAACGCTTTTTGTTATCTTTCTTCTCTCACCAACCACCGTTCACTCCATAATCCGACATTACAAATTTAATGTGAGTCTCTCTGTCATGCATATATTGTTTAACGCATACATGCATGCACAAAATGATACAATATTCGTGAAAAACGCCAGGCCTCTACGTACGCAATTGAATTGTTTAAGGACCCATATAATTTTCTTATTTTCATTTCTTAATTATATACCTACAATTATAGTATGTGCCTATGTGGTTATTTTGCATGATATGATTCATGCATGAATACGCCATACGATCATGCAATATGTACTGTACAGTACTGACCGATGTATTTAAATGTGTTCACGCCCAGGTGGTGATGACGAACACCACAAAGTTGTGCTCGTCGAAGCCTATTGTCACGGTTAACGGCCAATTTCCAGGTCCCACAATTGTTGCACGAGAAGACGACACCGTTTTGATCAAAGTAGTGAATCATGTCAAATACAACGTCTCCATCCATTGGTGAGCAAACCTCAAACAAACCTTTTTAGATATTAGTGAGAAGTTGACCAAAAAAAGATATTAGAGAGACACGACCCTTGAATTTACGTATCTTTATTCAATTCAAACCCTTAACGTTAACGATGTATCAAATAGACCCAACAGCTAGCTTACAATAACTGTATAATAAAAATAATCAAGGTGATATCCATGCATGTATAGGCATGGTGTAAGGCAATTGAGGACAGGTTGGGCAGATGGACCGGCTTACATTACACAATGTCCTATCCAACCGCGGCAAAATTATTTTTATAATTTCACATTGACGGGCCAACGAGGAACCTTATGGTGGCATGCTCACATATTGTGGCTTCGGGCCACGGTGCATGGGGCCATTGTCATCTTGCCTAAGCTTGGTGTCCCATACCCTTTCCCCAAGCCCTACAAAGAGAAAACCATTGTTCTTGGTGAGCTACCCCAACCAAAACATAATTTTCGTTAAACGATAGATTGATTAATGTTCTTCACCACAAATATAAATATTTTTATAATATATATAGGTGAATGGTGGAAATCGGACGTGGAGCAACTTATAAACGAGGCTACAAAACATGGAACAGCTCCTAACGCCTCTGATGCACATACCATCAATGGTCACTCCGGCCCCATCTCTAATTGTCCTTCCCAAAGTAATTACGTAGCAATTTAATTACCTAAAGTAATTAGCCATTTCAATTTTTCTTAGTAGCTATATGGTACTATAATTTTTTTCTTTAATTTTTACTTGTAGGTGGTTATAGTTTGCCGGTGAGACCAGGAAAGACATACATGTTACGGATCATCAACGCCGCACTAAATGAAGAGCTCTTCTTTAAAATCGCTGGTCACAAGTTAACCGTCGTAGAAGTTGATGCTGTTTATACCAAACCCTATAAAACCGACACCGTCCTCATCGCTCCGGGACAGACTACTAACGTTCTCTTAACAGCAAACGCAAACACTGGTTCTAAATACATGGTCGCCGCCACAACGTTTATGGACGCTCCCATCTCCTTCGACAACGTCACCGCCACAGCCACTCTCCACTACATTGGCCACACCGTTTCCTCCTCCAAGAAAACAGTCCTCGCTTCACTTCCGCAGCCAAACGCAACGTTGGTTTCGAGTAAATTCATAAAGTCGCTCAGGAGCTTGAACTCCCGTGAATATCCGGCTAAAGTTCCAACTACAGTTGATCACTCTTTGTTCTTCACGGTGGGTCTAGGCGCGAACCCTTGCCCGAGCTGCAACAGTGGTATTCGGTTAGTGGCTGGAATAAACAACGTAACGTTCACCATGCCTGAAACCGCTCTTCTACAAGCTCATTACTTCAATATTTCACACGTATTTACCGACGACTTTCCGGCCAAACCGTCTAATCCATATAACTATACGGCACCAGTTGATCAAAGCGTTAATGCGGCGACGATGACAGGTACAAAGCTTTACCGGCTTCCTTACAACGCGACGGTGCAAATCATTCTACAAAATACGGCGATGATCTTGTCGGAGAACCATCCGTTTCATCTTCACGGGTTTAACTTCTTTGAGGTTGGTAGAGGTTTAGGGAATTTTAACCCAGAAAAGGATCCAAAGAGGTTTAACTTGGTGGATCCGGTTGAGAGAAACACCGTTGGTGTTCCAGCTGGTGGTTGGACAGCCATCAGATTCATCGCTGACAACCCAGGTACTTGATAATTAAAATAATGCATGCATGAGGTGTAGACTTCTAGTATAGCTAATTTCTAATATTGGTTTCTTTTTGTATATAGTTGTTGGTCTTGTTACGCATTACTTTGTCAAACAGTTAGTCTTTTTCGATCAATAATTATTTATTTATTATTTATAATGTTGTAACGCATTATTTATGCAATAGTCGGTTCAACTTGCTATAGTTTTGTGCTAATTAATTGGGTTGTTATTTTCTGTTTCTTTTTTTTTTTATATTATAAGGGGTGTGGTTCATGCATTGCCACTTGGAAATCCATACAACTTGGGGACTAAAGATGGCATTCGTCGTGGACAACGGTCACGGTCCTGACCAGTCACTGCTTCCTCCACCCGCCGATCTTCCCAAATGTTAGGGGAAATTCTTTTTGTTGATTTTTTACTTCGACGTTATGTTATATATAACAAATTAATTCTTTTTTTTTCGGGAAATAAAGGTTAGGGTTGGTGCATGATTACTGTTGTTTTTATTGTAAAAAAGGAAAATCTAAAATTTTATAGTTTTTTTTTATCTTATGCATACTAGCTAGGCTTCCTTTCCTTTCATCTTTGACTGTTTTCGTTGCAACTTAAAAAAAAAATTCGTTGCAACTTGGCAAGTAGAGTTACTTAGCAAGAAAAGAAAAGAAAAAGTAAGCTCATACGGTGCTCAACGGAATCGTATAAGGATTTTTTTTTTCGTATAAGGATTTCTAAATGCCAGATGTCACGGATATTCTTAAGCAAAACCCAAAGGTTCGGTCGGTCGTCGGTACGTTCCTTAAAGTTGTTTTAAAGAAGGATACATGTATGACAACACACACACGTACGTATCTATACTCAATTGAACTCGAGTTATAATATGTCGACAACACTAACAATACAAATCCAACAAAATACAAAGAGTGGTCTCATTTTAATTAAATGGATTGGTAATTCATTACGTAGCTAGAGACAAAATGGACATGAATCATTTTCGTTGCTGTTTGGCGATGATAGACGACAATATTTGATTTTTTTTACATAATATATAGTCGGGGTATTTCGTTGCTATTTTAAGAAATAAAATTTTGGTAGCTGAAATCCGTATTTCTTGAAGTGATAATTCAAATTATTTTTAACTCGCCAACAATTAGTAACCCAAAGTACTGTAACTCCCTACACGCTCCAATATATTTGATTTGAATTGTCGGTAGACGACCCTATAAATGGTACAGGAAGTTGATGTAGCAAATTGTGGAAGCGTAACACGAGAGGGCGTACTAGGAAAAATATAAAACGTAGATGTTGAACGGTGATTTCATGTATGTAATCATTTAATTGGATCCTTACACAATTGTTTATTCATATGAATAAATAGCATTTACAGGTGCATATATGTATTTTCCAGTTATACTGGAATCACAATTTCCATCAAATTATCATAATAGTTTAACAAGAGGAAATAAAACAAATTGTCAGGGAATTGATTCCAAATGATTTTGGCTGCTTCATCCATTTCGCAGGACGTTTGTCCCTTGGTGCACTAAAAACTTAGTTTGATTTTAATTTATGCTTAAAGAGATTTCTGACTTATTCCTTGTTTGAAATAATATTCAACTAATAACAATCCTAAAGTATTCAAATGAATAAAGAGTATTTAACTTGAAAGACTTCCATAAATGGGAAGACACACATTGTTTAGAGAATATTAGAGCATTATTCTGGGGTTTCTTAATTTTTTTTTTTTTTTACTTTTTCGAATTTAGAAGAAAAAAAAAATTAAAAACGAACCAATCGCGGGCCGCTACGTGTCAATGGGCCCACGAACAGTGTAAGAAACTTTTAAGGACCGACTACTATTTGGTAGTTTTGGTAACCGGTTTCTTTAAAAAAAATGGGTCCTACGGAAGATCCACACGCTAAGAAACCCTTTAGTATCTTTGGATAAAGATGCTCTTAGTTACATCAGAAATGGCAAAAACTACTATTCAATTATTTGCCGTGTGTCTTCAACATTTAGACCTTCCCTCTAAGTGTTGCATATAGCTCCTCGAAAGTCCAAAGAGGCATTATAAAAAAAATATTATTATATTTGAATACGCTAAGCATCCTCCCTATATAAAACCTTCAATAGGGCCTATAAGAACATATTTATTGCTAACAACCTTTAGTGTTGCTTATGTGGTTGTTAATAAATTTTTAAGTATTAAAATAAAGCTAAGAGATAATCTTAAGAAACACTTAATGATATTGGTTTATTGGTAGTTGCTTAACTTTAAGGTGCTTAACAATAAAAAAATATTAAATTTATTTTTAACATTAAATTTTTAAAAAAGATAAAATTTATTAATTAAATAAAACATAGTTAAACATAACATTTTAAACATAAATTTTAAAATCCAAATTTACGCCATATATGTTCAACTAAATCACCTTTCAGTTGTTGATGTGCTTGTCTATCACGAATTCTTGTTCGAACACCCATTTGATTGGCGATATTTGTATGGATATCTGTTGAATATGTGAGATCGACATGTGAACTTCCGCTTTCTTCTCCTTGTTGAAAATCATAGTCTTCTCGTTCGTTTTCTACTATCATATTATGGAGTATGATACATGCTCTCATAAACTTCCTAATCTTGACTTTATCCCAAGAAAGTGCCGGATTTTTAAAAATGGCAAATCGAGCTTGCAAGACTCTGAAAGCACGTTCGACATCTTTTCGGGCTGCTTCTTGACATTGAGCAAATAAAACTGCTTTCGGCCCTTGTGGAAGTTGAATATATTGGATAAAAGTTGCTCATTTCTGATAAATACCATCGGTGAGATAGTAAGCCAAATGATACTCTCTTCCGTTGACCGAGAAATTCACTTGCGGAGCTTGGCCATTTATTATGTCATCAAAAACAGGTGAGCGATCAAGAACATTGATATCATTTAAGGTAACTGGAAGCCCAAAAAACGCATGTCATATCCAAAAATCATATGAAGCAACCGCCTCTAAAACGATAGTCGGTTTTCCATAACCACGAGAATATTGTCCTTTCCAAGCGGTGGGACAATTCTTCCACTCCCAATGCATACAATCGATGCTTCCTATCATCCCAGGAAATCCACGAAGCTCTCCAATATGAAGTAGACGTTGAAGATCATCTTGTGTTGGTCTTCTTAGGTACTGATCGCCGAATAAATCTATTATTGCTTCCACAAAATTTTCCACACATAACCGAGTAGTGGTTGCACCGAGCCTGAGGTATTCGTCGACCGCATCAAGCGCATAACCATATGCCAACACACGAATAGCTGCCGTACACTTTTGAAGTATAGAGAGACCAAGCCTTCTGAGACCGTCCTTCTTCTGACGAAAGAATTGAACTTCATTTGAGAGACGATCAACAATATGCATAAACAATGGTTTATTCATTCGAAATCGTCGTCGGAATAGATTTTTTGGATACGTTGGAGCGTCACTAAAATAATCATTCCATAATCGGAGATGACCTTCTTCACGATTTCTTTCGATAAAAACTCTTTTTTTTCCTGTCTTCTTTTCGCCTTCTTGATCACCCAAATTCTGAAATGCTTCATCGAAAGTTTGACCAAAATATTGATCAAAATATTGATCGAAAGTTTCATCCATTGACTCCTCAAAATTGTTATGAGAAGAAGATGCCATGGGATAAAATATTTTAAGAATTGAGAGAATGGAGAGAATTGAGATGAAAAATATAGATTTTTAGATGAGATAGAATTGTGAGAATGGAGAGAATGAAAAAATATAGATTTTTATAAGATGAATTGAGATGATGCGTGTGATGACTTGAGATGATGAGTGTTGAGATGATGGATACGAGTGATGAGAACAAATGTGATGAGTCTCTTTTTATAAAGATACATACATAAAGATACAAAACTCTTGTGAAATACTCTTGTGACATAAAGATACAATGCACTTGTGACATAAAGATACAAAACTGAGAAACATACAAAACTCTTGTGACCACAAGTCAGCCATGACCACAAGTCAGCCATGACCACAAGACAATACAAAACTCTCATGTTCTTCTCTGCCTCCGGCTGTCGTGTTCTCGTGAACTCTCCACTCTCGTGACCTCTCCACTCTCGTGATACAACGATCCAAACCATCACCTCAGCTGCTGTCTACAAGAGTACAAGACAACAACAAGAACATCAGTGTCATAGAACAAGATCAACAACATTTAAGCATTACATTTAAAAACAAGAACATTTATCCGCTTACACAACAACAACAGCTAAGAACAAGAACAACTAAGCAAAACAGAACAAGAACATCATCCGCTTACAACAAGAAATAGAACAAGCAAGAGAACAAGACAACTAGAATCATAACAATTCATTGATGAGATTTTTCTTGAGGGCTTCCTCATACTCAGCCAAAGGTTCTTTTTTCCCAATAAGACTCTCAAGCAGTCTCATCTTAGACAAGCGTTCTTTAGCTTCCAAATCCATATGTTTGATTGACCACATATTCTCAAACTTATTCACAGTCTTCTCCTCAACAACCGTCTTCATCCCACTCACCCTTGAGGCTTTAACACCCGGTGAACGCTTCTTAGAATATGTTTGAGATGTTGAAGAATCTGCACCATCTTCACAACCACAGCCTAACTCATGTATCTAACGTAACTATCACACAAGACAATCAACATGTATCAAACCATAACTGCAATTTATTATCTAAACACAACCACAACCTAACTCATTCATCACACACGCATTTATTACGGTTATTACCTAAACTAACCATCAACATTTACACCAACGAGAGTAAAGAGAGGGGTTTACCTGTATCAACAATCGTAGGACTTTGCTCTCACGAACCTGGATCAAGCTTCTTGATCAAACAACCTAAAGACAAAAAGACATAAACAAATCACTTCCAAAACAAACAACATCATATTAAAATAAGAGCTCGACAGAGAATAAAAAGCAACATCAACGAACCACAAGACAACCAAATGTAATTAGCAATGCTTCATCCAATTCACGAGACCAAATACATAGGTTTTATCCAATTGAACCGAGCAAAGACAAAGGTTTACCTTTATCATGTGGCTCTTGATCGTGTGGCTTTTGTTATGAGTGATCGTCTGGCTTTTGTCTGAGAAACCTTGATCACGCCTCTTGATTCTTCCATCTCACAACACAAAGACAGAAAAAAAATCAAAACAAATTTTTGCATGTTCCTCATTTTAATTATCTCTATCTGTTCGAGATAACCAAATCAAATAAATGCATAATTGAAATATCCAAACAAATCTACATATTAACTAATCTTTACCTTTCGATTCGCTTGAGAGAGAGCTCGCCGTTTTTCGCCGAGGCAAGGAAAGAAACAGAGAAAGATCTCGCCATTTCCCTTCCTCGACGACTGCCACCAACGGAGACGTGGCCTTATCGTCGAACAGAGCCACCGATCGAGAGAGATCTCGACTTTCGCCGAGGAGAGGAAAGAACCAGAGAGAACTCTCACCGTGTTCTTTGGCGGAGGAGAGCAACAGATAGAGGGGACGTCTTTCGCCTTCGTCGACGACAGCCACCGAGAGAGACGCCGCCGTTTCGTCGAACAGAGCCACCGATCGGAAGCGATGTCGCCTTTTGCAACAGAGAGAGAGAGAGAGAGAGAGAGAGAGAGAGAGAGAGAGAAGAAACGCAACGTTTGGCAATGACACCTCTCCTCCAGCCAATTCCTTCGCGACACGTGCACGTTTAGGGACAACGCTTCCCAGGCTTAATTAAGCAACGTCTATTCGCTTTTTCTCCTTTTTTCTTTATTTTTAATTGTAATTAACATTAAGCAACAACATTAAGCAACTGCATTAAACGTGCTCTAATAAACTTATATATATAACCTTGCATGATTCATACATAGAATTGATTTAGCAAAAAAAAATTGACTACGATTTAGCAATTTTTCATATATAAAACATGCGCGAAAGATTTTAGAAATGACGATTTAATTTATAGTGATACGATCATTTTTAAACTCCTTTTCAATATGACATGGTATAGATGATTTAAAGGTGCTAGGTCTGTAATATTTTGTCAACTGAATAATTATATTTCCAAAGCATGTATCCCTTTTTTATTATTTGAGGAGCATTATTTTAAACTAACATTGACCTCATGTGTTATTAACCAAATTGTCATTTCTTAGGTGTCAACACTATAATCACTCTCACACCCTTTAATTAAAAGCCCTCTCCTCATTAGACTAATTACATATATTGTGATTATTCATTACAATATAGCTTAACATAACATATTATATGATTCTTATCTATATAACCGATAACTCATTTGATCATTCATTACCCATTTCTCACGCGGTCTCCTTCGTATTGATAGAATGTCTCTTTTATTATTGATTTTTGTAGTCTCCTTTAGGTTTCTATAACCATCAAGTAGATACAAATATATTTTAGTAAAAGTAGTATAACACATGTTTTAGTTCAAGAAATATTTATCATCTATCTCGAGACGCCTATCATCTTTATGATATATAAGTACAAATAAAAATCGAATATAGCTCGAAACGTCTATCATATTTGAGAATATAGAAATCTCAAGTATAAATTTGTTTTTGTATAAGTATGAATGTTCGTCTCACTTAAATGATATCAACTATAATGCAATTTCAATATTTTCAAAATG
>NC_027756.1:41853134-41853841 GCF_000695525.1 Brassica oleracea var. oleracea | reverse complement strand
TATTGTCCAATGGTCATATGTTAATTTTTTTATATCAACCTCACATATATAAACTCATTATAGGTATAGTTATATTGAATATATCAAAATATGTATTAAGCTATAACCTTGACCGGTTAGCTACGTATGTTATTATGTTGAATTTGAAAAATTCATTAGCCCGCTTGGACAAATTAAATTAGATATCAATTCAAAAATTTCATTGATTGTCTTTTTAAAGTCATTAAGTATTTACCGGCAATTACGGTTGTATATAAAGAAAGTTAGATTATTCTGCTTGGACAAATTAAATTACATATCAATTCTTAATTTTAATTGATTGATCTTTTATAATCATTAAGCATTCATCTGCAATTACATTTGTGTATAAAGAAAGTTAGATTATGTATTCAGATTTTAAAAATTATATCACATGATTTTGTTGTTTAAATATCATCCCGAAATCGAAGGTGATATCGTTACAAGTGTTTAAAAATAAAGTGAATTGATTACATCATTTGTGTATAATAGTATTTACCTAATTTGATCTTCTTTGATTTATTATTATTGTGTATTAAGGCAAGCTTTTAATGGGGATTAAAGTGCAAGTTTTGTGATAATAATTAGTGAATATTTTATATAATTAAGATTGATTTCAGAAGATTAATTTAACGTATATAAATACGTAGCCTTGAGTTCTTTGTTATTTCTCTTTCTAGGATTGCAAA
>NC_027756.1:41852774-41852953 GCF_000695525.1 Brassica oleracea var. oleracea | reverse complement strand
ATCTTAAATTTATAATAAATTTATTTAATTATTTGCTTACGCTTAAATATTTATTTCCATATAATATACACTACAAGAAAACACATGCTTAACGACGAAAATTAACGAGGAAAAACAATCCTCGTAAATTTGCGTCGAGTTTACGACGAATTTACGTGAAAAACTAAAGTCATCGTTAT
>NC_027756.1:41837368-41839840 GCF_000695525.1 Brassica oleracea var. oleracea | reverse complement strand
ATACTTCAATTACACCTAACCAATTACAGTATATAAATCCGCATAATTTTGTCCAATTTTTTATTATATCTAATATTTGTGACTATATATTTTTACTTTATAATATCTATAGATTAAAAGTAATAATCTCTTTTAATCACTCATTCCGCGCAGGGAGCGGGTTATCACCTAGTTTAATTATACAACTGAATATATATTAGCCGTAACCATCAGTCGAGGGGTTTGATTGGTTAGCACTAGAGTAACTTAGAGTTGTTAAATAAAAGAAAATGAGTGGAAAAGATTTAAGAGTAAAATAGAGTAATATGAAAGCAGTAAAAGTTAAACACAGCGCTACTCTTTTTCTCAGCTCAAACCAAGAGAAACAAATTTAAACTGTTTTCCACTTTTTGAATAGTCACGAGCGATAAAGTAAGTGAAATACATTTCACTTGATTGGTTCAATGATAGCAGAAGTTAGAGTAAATAAAATTTCCTCCCAAAATATATCGCTAAATGTGACATTCAATCACAATCGAGATGTATACCATTATAGGGGGACAAGTTTTGTTTCTCTAGTAGTATATAATCAAGGTGATTATAAACATCTTGAACTTGATTAAGGTGAAATATATAATACATTCTCTAAGTACGGTATGGTACCATTACCATCCACGTAAGAAAGCTTACCGGCATAAAATATATGATTTTGACTAAAATATAATCAATTAATACACTGTAATTAGGACATATCTATGCGATCCGTGAAATTAGGAATGCTATGTTGTAGTAAACTCGATAGGTACATTTTTTCATTGACACGTTCCAAGATTCTTCATACAAAAATAAATTGTACATTTTAAAAATATTCATTTTTTTTTAATGATTCATTATTGTATTTTGAATAAAGGACAACTCACCTTGTTATATTAGAATTTGTTATGAGTTTCCAACTTAAAACCAATTGGTGTTTACTAGATTGACCTTAACTTTTTATATATTATTTAATGTCCCTTAGAATTTCCGATGTGGGATATATATCTCTAATACCCCTCCTCGAAATGATGGTTCTTATCGGTCAGAAATCTCGGAACTTTAGAACATTTATATTCGGTCGAGCGAATTTAATACAACTTTTATACCCGGTTGAAAGGGTTAATCACGACCTTTTATACTCGGTCGGAAGGGTTAATTTTTAATTTTTTAATTTTAATTAGGAGTTTAGGGTATTTAGGATCTGAGCTCTGATACCATGTTAGATTCAGGTTTAATTATGGGTTTCCAACTTAAAACCAATTGGTGATCAGTGGATTGGCCCTAACTCTTTATATATTATTTAATGTTTCTTAAAATTTCTGATTTGGAATATATATCCCTAATACTCAACTATCGGGACACTATGCAATATTTAAATAAAAACTGCAAGTCTCATTAAGCACTGTGCAGAAGAGAACGTTGTCAAATAAAACAGTGATTTGATTAGATCTTAGATCTTCTTAAATCATTTATGGGTTTATGATTACTATAATGAAGAACATTTTGGGTTCAACTAATCGTACATTTCAATCTTCCGGAAACGTGACTGGTTGATTATCTTGAGCTCCACGACGATAAACATACCGTGATTGATGTGTTTTGTAAACTTCTTCTGTGATGAGACTCTTAATCTTCCTTTACTATAAATGAACTTTTGTTTCTTAGTGATTAACCATGTAAACTATCTTGTATCAATGCTATAAACCAACCAAATAACAGAAGACAACTTATAAAATTTTATATGTAATGAAATATCTAAGCTATGGTTAATAATACTATAATTGTTTGGTTTTTTTTTTTAACACTGAAAGTTTCATTCATATTTGAGGGTTTAAAACCCAATCAAGGACAAAACCTCAACAAAAGTACGTAGAGTATGAACTAGGGGACAAAATGAAATCCCAAAAAGCCAAATAAAGGGAAAGCACCTACCAATAGGTAGTATTACAGCAACACCTCAACATAGAAGGAGCGAGCAAAAGAAACTAAGAGGAATCAAACCCCGACTCCAGCGAGATCAATGTCTGAAGCCAAGGGGGGCCACCAGAACCAATATAAGACTGCAGCCGTTGATCCCTTGTCACACTATTCGCAATAAATGAGGCCACCTTATTACTCTCATCAAACACAAGTTCTGTACACAACTCAGAGAAGCCATGGAAGAGCTGAGTGATCCTAGACACCATGGGGTTTGTACCAGGAGACGAGTTAAGACGGAAAGCCTCTCTTAGGTAAGGCGAAGAAGATTCGAAGATAACTTTATCAACTCGCAGATTAGCCATGTCTTCCAAAGTCCATAATAGAGAGCAAAGATCAGCCTCCAATGGGTTAGGTAAGCAAGGAAAGGATCGTCTGCTGTGGAAAATGGCTTTGCCATAGCCATCCCTTACTATCCAAGCTCCACTGCAAACACTTGTAGAGTTTACCCAAGAGGAAGCAAAGTTACATTTAACCCAG